>NW_025334396.1:0-92075 GCF_014858855.1 Bufo gargarizans
CCCAGCGACCGATTCTCTTGATTACCGCCTCATTCAGTCCCGAACTAGCGGCAACAGTTGCAGCACCAATCCGAAAGGAATGAGACGAAAATTTTTCTTTAGATAAGTTTAATAAACCCAGACACTTTCTTAAAATCGCATTAAATTGATATATTGTTAATACCGAACCATCTTCGTGAATTAAAAAGGAACCCTCCTTCTGAGGTCTAATGTCAAAATATTCCTTAACCGTCTTAACCGGGCACAATGATGAATCAGTTAACATTGCTAACCTAATCCATGACCCTTTCGCAAGCTGATCTGTTTTTGATTTTTTGATAAAAATTCCTACTGAATTACTATATAAACTAATATCACTGACTTCCAGCGGCGACAAAGATTCTCTATTAGCCGCGGCTAGCTCTCCTATCCTAAGTGCCCCAAAAAATGTTATAACAAAAGCTACCTTAAAAAGAATTGCCTCAAATTTTGACAATGTACACGTCTCCAAAACTGATACCAAAGAGCCAAGCAACTCAAAAGTGATTGGTCTTCTGGAATCAACACTCTTAAGTGATCTTTTAACCCCTTTCAAAAACTGTTTCACTGCGAATTGGTTAGAAAATGACTGACAACCAGCTAATTTATAAAAGAATGACACACCTGACACAGTCAAGTGTAGAACTGAGTAGCCAAAACCCTCATCTAATAATGAACAAAGAAATTGAAAAAATACATCTAAATCAAACAAAAAACACGACACATTCCTCACTAAGCAAAACTGATACCACCTCTTCCAAGCCAATGAATATCCATCCCATGTGCGGGGTGCTAAAGACTTCTGAATAAACTTGCTGATTATCTTCGGATAAGATTCCAAACCTGTTCTGGACATGGAATTCCCACCTTCTCCGCCTTCGGAACTAGATAAAAGAATCTTTCCCACTGAGCGCGGGAAAGCGAATCAGCTATCTTGTTATCCCTACTAGGAATATATTTAGCTTTAATCCAAACATTCAATTCTAAACAACAATAAACTAAATAACGTAACAATCTAACAACAACCTCAGAATGTGATGACAAGCAATTAATCGCAAATAGCACTCCCTTATTATCAGAAAAAACTAATAGTCTTTTATTCCTAAAAACCTCACCCCAAATCACTAATGAAACTACTATAGGAAACAACTCTAACAACACTAAATTCTTGTTTAAACCCAGCTTAACCCACCACTCCGGCCATGGCTCAGCAGACCACTGTCCATTAAAAAATGCACCATAACCCCAAGACCCTGAAGCGTCTGTAAATAAACCCATTGCACCTGCTTCCTGAAATTCCTCCTGCCAAGCACAACGACCATTAAAATTAGTTAAAAATTCTTCCCACACCGCTAAATCATCTCTGAGCACTTTTGTGATTCTAACATGCGCATACGGAGATTTTAACCCTTTTGTGGCCATATACAATCTCCTAGAAAAAACACGACCCACAGGAATGACCCTTGATGCAAAAGCTAAAACACCCAATAAACTCTGTATTTCACGCAACTGAGCTTTCTTAACAGCCCCAATTCTCCTAATCAATACTATTGCCTTCTCCACTTTTTCCATGGGTAACCTGACTTCCATATTCACCGAGTCAATTATAATACCTAAAAATTCAATAACCTGACACGGACCAACTGATTTCTCTTGCGCCAAAGGAATACCAAAATACCTGCAAATCTGTGTAAAACCTTCTATTAAACTAGAACACTCATCAAAAGAACCAACAAATAGGAAATCATCTAAATAATGTAACACATTAACAGAACCTAACTCCCTAACTACAACCCAATTCAGAAATGAAGAAAACGATTCAAAATAAAAACATGACCAAGAAAATCCCATCGGCAAACATTTATCATAGAAAAATTGACTGTTAAACTGAAAACCTAATGAGTTAAAACCTGCCGGATCCACTGGTAACAAACGAAACGCAGCCTTAATGTCTGCCTTTGCCATAAAACACCCTTTCCCTACTGAACGTATTAAAGAAACCGCATCATCAAAAGAAGTATACACAACCGACGCTATTTCCTTATCCAAAGAATCGTTCAGCGACTCTTTAGCCGGATATGATAAATGATGGATCAGTCTGAATTCATTAGGATTCTTCTTTGGAACAATCCCCAAAGGAGAGACCCTAAAATCCGAAAAAGGTGGATAAGGAAAAGGGCCAGCTACCCTGCCTTCTTGCACTTCTTTCAAAATCTTAGCTTCAACAATATCCAAATGCTTATTCACAGATGGCAAATTATCATGTACTAAACAACCCTTTCCATTAAATTTTGGAACATAAAAACCTTCAACAAAACCTCTAAGGATTAGCTCCGCCTTCAGACGGTCTGGAAACAAACCTAGCCATGGAAGCATTCTTACCCAATTCACTGGTGTCTGAGCTTTTTGAAAAATCTCTATTGGATTGATTTTGCAGAAAGGACTGGTTAGATTTTTTAAAACACCGAAACATAGGGTGCGCACCCGAACAAAAAGAACATTCGTGTTTATATCTACAATTGCTCAGCCATCTGCATGCCGATTCATTATATGCAAAGCAAAAACCTTTTTTACTAGTAGCTCCAGACACCATTGAATTACTTGGCCTAGCTTGAAAACCACTTTTTTGCGGCAACATCAAGCTAAGCCAAAGACCCACATCTTTGGAACCCCAATTCATATTACTGTGTACCGCTAACTTTTGACGAAAAGTCTCATCATATGTAAACCATGCAAAGCCACCAAAATTACGGTAAGCCTCCAGAATGGAATCCATATGCTGAAATAATCCAACACAACTTTGAGGATGTTTCGCACAAAACACAGAAGCATAAATAAAAAAGGCTTGCAGCCAATTATTAAATGATCTTGGCGCCAACCTTTTCCTTTCTTCCTCTTTTTCAACTACTTTTTTATCGCTTTTAAAAGGTTCTTTAGCAGAAGGGAGCAATGATAAAATATCAATATACTCCCTTCTCCAAATTTTTTCTTTAACGGATTGAGACAAATGAAACCCTAAAGGGGAGCCGTCACACGTTAACGCTTCCTTTAAACAAGTTTCACTTATGCCAATACCTCTATCTAAAACTAATGAATTCACTGACTTGTTAACATTCATAATATCAGCTCCTGCATCAGCTGGCACATCCTTCCACACTGATGCAGGCTGATCTACAGACACAGGCACACTAGCTGAAGCCCATTCTGAAAATAACTTAGCTAAACTAAGCAATAACTTATTATCCTGACTACCCATGTTGGTAGGCAGAGACAAGCTCTGCCCACATGTCTCCTCACCAGTCTCCGGTCCATGGTCCATGCTGGGGGTACTGGAGGCCGGCAGTTGCGCTCTACTCAAAACCCCAGGCTGCGATACCGCACACCTAGAGGAGGAGCGCACACTACCACCTTTCCGGCTTCTGGATTCTGCTGGTGAATACGCCCTCCTCGGCCTTTTAATCCTCTTTGAACTCCTCACTTCAGCGCTAGTAGGAGCGCCTCCTGATGACGTGCCAGACGCCGTCGCATGTTCAGTGACGTCACCACGCCGTGCGATGTCACGTGGCTCCGCCTCTTCCTCTTCGCCTGCAAAGCTCTCTGCCAGACAACGCTGTAGCCACACCTCCCCTCCTCTTGACTCGGCGCACTGGATCAACTTCCTCAGGAGCTCCTCCATTCGACCGGTAAGTTCTTTCGTCGTCGCTTCAATAATCGGCCTTAGCGCAGCAAATCTTCCCCTCTTCAGCCTTAGGGCGGCCCGAACCTCCGGAACTCCGCGCCGCTCCTTCTTCACAGCAGCGCTGCCACTCTGCTCCGACGCCGGTTATTCTTGCCGGGTTTCACTGCCGCTCCCACGCCGCCGCTTCCTCACTGCCGCTACTTCTTCGCAGCAGCGCTGCTTCCCCGCTCACACGCCGGCTTCCTCACCGCCGCTGCTTCCTTGCCGCTTTCTCCGAATTCTGCCTAGCAGGGACGGCGAAGCCAAATAGCTCTTTTGCAGCTACGCCGGCACCTCCTAGGGCTTCAGACGACGACGTCCTCTTCTTCCAGGCTCCGCGGCGGACAAGCTCCGGACCTGCTGCGACCCTTCTTAAATATTCAAATTTCCCGCCCAAGCCATCTTAAACACCAATCAGGAAACGGGCAGAAACAGGTACCTCAGCAACAGGTAGGCAACCAGGTACCAATCAAATCGCAGAGTTAGAATCACCTCAGAAAATGTAAAATGAACATTTATTAGAAATACAAAAGGCGGGAAAATGAGAGAACTATGAATTAATATTACCCTTACCATGATGCTCAATGACACCATGGTGGGCATTCAGTATCCCTTCTGTGCCCACTATCATTCTCCTCTGACCTCTAGCATCAACAAGGCATTTTCGCCCACAGGACTGCCGCATACTGGATGTTTTTCCCTTTTCACACCATTCTTTGTAAACCCTAGAAATGGTTGTGCGTGAAAATCCCAGTAACTGAGCAGATTGTGAAATACTCAGACCGGCCCGTCTGGCACCAACAACCAGGCCACGCTCAAAATTGCTTAAATCACCTTTCTTTCCCATTCTGACATTCAGTTTGGAGTTCAGGAGATTGTCTTGACCAGGACCACAACCCTACATGCATTGAAGCAACTGCCATGTGATTGGTTGACTAGATAATCGCATTAATGAGAAATAGAACAGGTGTTCCTAATAATTCTTTAGGTGAGTCTAGATGTCACTGTTATGGGGGCACTGTGGAGGTCACTGTTATGGGGGCACTGTGGATGACCCTGTTATGTGGGATCTGTGTATGTCACTGTTATGGGAGTGCTCTAGATGTCACTGTTATGGGGACACTGTAGATGCAACTGTTATGGGGGCACTGTGGATGACACTGTTATGCGAGCTCAGTATAAGTGATAGGGATCATGCAAACTACTGTGATCGGCACAGGAATTCATGTCTCAGTCCATGTGTCAGCCACAATTTCCAGGCCAACCTCGGCTTTCCTGACCAGATAAGAGACTGGCTGTATCATACATTACTGTCATATCGTCAGTTCGGTCAGGAGAGCGCAGTCAGCCTGGGAGATGTGGCGACACACGGACCGTGTTTCCCAGGCTGATCATGGTCTTATCTCATGTGCATCACATATGATGGCCCAAGATAAACCCTTCAGCAGTCAGGACCAAAAAAAGATTAAATTAGGCCTCATGCAGATCTGCTAAATAAGGATACTGCTTGTGTGAGATGTGCATTTTTTTCCAGAGCCATTGAGTTTTATGGTTTTTAGACCTGCATTATCAGGACTAGAATAAGACATGTTTTATCTTTTGCTGTACTTATATATGGATGTGGAAAGCACACTAATGAAGTCCATGTGTTTTCCGCATCAGTATATTAGTTCTGCAAAAAAAAAAAAAAAAACAATATGTCCTATTCTGGTCCTCATAATGCAGAACTGAAATCCATAGAAATCAATGGGACTGCAAAAAAAAAAATGCTGCTCACACACGGACAGTATCCTTATTTAGCGGATCTGCGTCTTGCAGACCACAAAATGGATCCGGTAGTGTGCATAAGAATTTAGATACACAGCTCAGGAGGCTGTATCATACAAAATTGAATTAGATACAAAGCTTAGCATGCTGTATCATGCAAAATGGGATTAGATACACAGCTCAGCAGGCTGTATTATATAAAATGGGATTAGATACACACTTCAGCAGGCAGTATGATACGAGATAGGATTAGATACACAGCTCAGCAGACTGTGTCATACAAAATGGGATTAGATACACAGCTCAGCAGGCTGTATCGTTGAAGATGGGATTAGATACACACTTCAGTAGGCAGTATCGCACACAACAGGATGTGTATCAAGCAAACATACATGTTAGGATTAGATACAGATATGTTTGGATATGATGTGTTTATTACACTCTGGAGATGGTGAGGGAAGAGCCTGTGGACGGTCAGTGATGAGATTTAGACACTGAGTGAGAAGTAGATTCATGTCTGGGTGTAGTAACACGGACACAGGAGTTATAGATGGTGTAGCTGCTGCAGACAGAGCAGTGTGGGGGCGTGGCCAGCCTGTGACTCATCTCTGTGCAGTGCAGCCAGGCTTGTGTATCAATAAAGTTATGTATTCAACAAAACAAGAAGGGGAGAAAGTAAACTGATCTGCCAGGATAATGTGATGTCTTCCAGGGGGGAAGGAAAGCTCAGACATGAAAAACAGGTATTGGGGGCATATGTATGCATGGTGAGGGGTGTTAGGAGCACATAAAAAGAATTTAGATTTTGGGACCGGACAACCTCTTTAAAACTTATACTTGGTGTTTGATCTGAATTGGATGGAACAGACAAGTGTCCTTTGACCCCAGCAAAAGCGATCCCGAGCATAACCCCGCCCAATATATATATATATATATATATATATACACACACACACACCAAGCCATAATTAGAACATTAAAAGACTTTTCAAGGATGATATTTAACTTTAAAAAAAAATAAAAAATCATTGACCTGACAATATTGAAATTTGGTAGCTAGCTCAAATATTGTGGGCAAAATCAAATAGTACAGATTACTATTCAGATGCAGATATATCCTTTATTTATCATGCTACAATACAATACTGGACAACCACTTTAACCCCTTAACACCCAGCGCTGTACATGTACAGCGCAACCGGACATTACTTAATGCCCAGCGTCGGGAGTCCGGCAATCACTGATAGCGAGACCCTGCTGTATGCGCTGGCATCTGTGAAATCACGATGACGGCGCATTAACCAGTGCACGGCCACGGTCAGCGCTGACCGTGGCACGTGCGGACTTCAGACGTGTGCTGGGTGGCCATCGGGTCCCTGCGCTGCTGTCACGGGGACCTGATGGCAGGGAAGGCAGCCTGATGCCTTCTTTAGGCATCGTGGCCGCTTTCCGGGAGAGCCTGTGAGATCCAGTCCCCTGGATCTCACAGGCAAGCAGGCTGCAAGTGTATTACACTGGTAGTACACTTACAGCCAATGCATCACAATACAGAAGTGCGGACAAGAATAGGACATGTTTTATTTTTTGGCGGAGCCGCTCCCCGGAAATGCGGATGCGGAGAGCACATAGTGGGGTCTCCACATCCAATTCTGCCCCACTGAGAATGAATGGATCCGCACCCGTTCTCGATATTGAGGAACAGATGCGGACCCATTTGTGGACGTCTGAATGGAGCCTAAGTAAAAGCGTTTTAAAGTTATTACCACATAAAGCGACACATGTCAGATTAGCTAAAAATGGCCTGGGGCAGAAAGGTGAAAAATGGCTTGGTCCTGAAAGGGTTAAGGAACAACACAGACTTTGTTTATTATTTTTCTAATGCATTCAAAATAAATACATAATTCATGCATGATGTATACATGAAAACTGAGCATAATATTCAAAGGGTATACTTCAGTAATGTCACATATCAACAAAAAATAAACATCTATTGCAAATCGTTTTGACAAGTGACTCATAGCTTGATGTGTAGAAACCAATTCAAACAACAAATCCTATTCAAAGTATTAAAGACTTAAGGTTTTCCTTTTCCTTCAAATAAGTCTATCATAGGCAAGAAATGGTACAGCTAGGGCATTAAAAATACTCCCTCCCCTTGATGTCTTTCCTGTTTTGTTGCCTTACAACCTAGATTTTAATGGCAATTGTTACAGTGGAAAAAAAAGAAAAGAAACATGATTACATGTGTATAAACTCCCCCTATGTGCAATCAGTGTTGCAAGATCTATTGCATAATGTGAGTATATATACACCTATTCTGAAAGGCTCCAGAGTCTTCATCACTACTAAGCAAGCAATATGAAGCTCCAAGAAGCTCTCCAAGCTGGTCAGGGACAAAGTTGTGGAGAAGTATAGAACAGGTGTAACGCCTGTAGGACAGACACATACAGTAAGCCCTAAACTAGAACCCGGACCGTTTTCTCTACCTACTTGCAGTGCAAGCCCTAGGTAGCAAGACCACAACTGGTAAACAGTCCCTATGCTACTTATGTGCAGAGACAGACAAACACCAAGAACCAGAACCTGACAAGCTATGCAGTACCAAATGAGAAACACAGAGTGGTCAGAAAACAAGCCGAGATAAGAACCAGACGGACAACGCAGTACCAAACGAACGACAGAGTGGTTTAGAGGACAAGCTGGGGTCAGAGGAATGAGCAATCCAACATGCACAGGAACCAGGCACCAGGAACACAGCTTGTGAGTAAGAAACTATTACTGGCACTGGTCCTAGATCCAAAGTCGCTTCGCTCAAGACTTTGGTTTAATGCTGTACGGATATTCATCTCCTTACAGCATTAAAATGTATGGCCTCTGACCAACAGAAGTGAGTTATTCCGGAAGTCTCGCAAGACTTCGGTGAATAACTTCGGTATTATCCTGCCTTGTTTACTCTTAGGGCATGCCACGCTTCCGTTACTCCTTTTAAAGGGCCAATACATGTGTTCACTAAACCTTTACAAGCCAATGGCTGAGGGTCCCTGGGTAGTGATGGAAGAACATCCACTGGGACGGTTTGCGAACGCGATCAAATGTTCGCGAACCGCAGGTTCGCCTATTAATTTTAATGGCAGGCGAACCTGAAACACTTTCAGCTCATATTTTCAGCCAATAAATAATTACTAGAAGTGCACAAATAGTCCCACAATATGGACAGTGACATACCAGATGTATTATTCGAATTTGCATTCTCAATTCAATTTTTTTTTCCAATGCAAAATATCGGCAATATAATTTTTGCGTACGTGCATGCACAAATGCACTATACAGTGCCCAAATTCACTATAAAGAAAGTATATTGGTTTATAACACCCCACATCAATCAGTTTTTTTTGGGGGGGACTGGTATATGACACCAGTAGAAATTATTTGTTCCAATAACGCTTGTCCCTGCAGTATCGCAGCAGAACCTCACACAACTGCCGCACAATACAAATGCACTATAATATACTTTCTAACATAGAAAGTATATTATAACATTGTACAAGGAAGGCAATCCATTAGAATATACATAAAGATAAAACGTAACCTTTAATAATTTTACTATGAGGGTCCATTCACACGTCTGTAATGGTTTTGCGGATCCAAAACACGGACACCGGTGATATGCATTCTGCAATTTGTGGACCGCTTATCGCCAGCACTATAATAGAAAATGCCTAATCTTGTCTGCATTTGCGGACAAGAATAGGACATGTTATATTTTTTTGCGGAAACGGAAGCACAGATCAGATGCGGACAGCACATTTCGGACCCATTTTAAAATGAATGGTTCTGCACCCGTTCCGCAAAAATGAGGAACGGATGCGGACCCATTTTGCGGACTTGTGAATGGAAAAGATATCCCTCAAAATGAAAAAAAATAAAATTATTAAAGGTTAGCCAAAAAGCTGTGGTAGGCAATAACAAGTGCTCGGCAGCACTAAATCAGGTGCTCGGTGGGACCAAATCAGAAACCCTTTGTCCTACCACAATCGGGGGGGGGGGGGGGGGGTCCAGTGCACATCGATGAATTCAGGAGGGAAAGCAAAAAAACATCTATCCCTGGGCTAGATGATGATGTGGTATTGAAGGACAAGGTGGGCAAAGAACTGTCCCTGATATTTCCCTACAGGGGGGGTGCTATTTTGGCCCTGATTGCCTAACCACAGACCATCCGCCCAGATTAGAGCGACCCCGTCCGGTACCTTACCCTATATAAAAATGGTCCTAGTGAGCCCCTAGCTCCTAGGCCCCTGACTTTCAGGTGATCACTATATAGATCTATGTGTTTTTGACTCATTATAAAAGTATATTTATAAGTATATCGCACCCCTCTGTGTATCATACATATTGATAGCACACCTATACTTGTGCTTAAAATGACTTTTGTGGTCCTATTAGCTAGCGTTTGGTGTCCCTAGCAGCCTGTCCCCGCTCCATACAGCAACCGCGCCCTACACTGGCAAAACACTGAATGGCTGCCAGATCAAGTTTATTTATAAGGTAGGGGGTATGTCCATGTGCTGAAAAGTCTGAATTGGCTGTCCTGTATCAACTGATGGATGTGTCATGGGTCAAAGTTCTTCACAATGTAAAACAATATGGTGGGCGCAAATTTCTCCATATGTTTGCATGTTCAGTGAATAGCAAACCCGCAAAGTTTGCCGCGAAACAATCATCAGGCGAACCGCAAGGCCATCTCTATCCCTGGGTGTGATACACAGAGGAATCACCTAAAACTTAACTTTTATTATAGATTCTTTAATAACAAAATACATGCCAAAAGGACTAATATATAAAAATGCAGCTACAGAAGGAGCTATGACAACCTGGACAGACAGCCAGTAAGTAGGGAATTAGCAATGGGACAACATGTCTATATACCTAATGTCTGTCCCTGTTTCACCCTACAAAAATATCCTTAGCCCAGAGATACACCTGGATGGTAGCGTACTCTGTCCGCGTACCTTGGCTAACCTGTCCTTACAAGGCCCTAACTTCAATCTAATACACGATACATGATTGAAAATCCCATAACATTGATACACAGTACTTGGTTCACAGTACAATGCGTTTCCCCTTATGGTAATTAAGGTTTAAGACTTACCTGTGAACAACTTGGTCTGCAAGATAGTGAGTTTTCTGACCTTAGAATCTTTCTGGATTTATTGGATGAGGGAACTTGTAAACCAGGACAGGGACCATTCACAGACCTTCGCCCTATGAGTAAGAAATTACCTCCCCCTATGAATTATGATCATATAGATATTTTTCTACAAATGGTCACTGAGGATATAGAAAAGCTGCCCAATCTACACCATTTTTCCACAATTTGTCAGGCCCTGAAACTGAGGCCCTTTTGAGTTTGGAAAGGGATACCTCAATAGTAGTGAAACCAGCTGATAAGGGAGGGAACCTTGTAATTATGGGGCACACACAGTACAAACAAATGTGTGAACGTCTGTTTAATGATAGACAATGTTATCAGGTGTTGCCATCAGATCCCACGGATATCTTTGTAAGTGAACTTGTGTCCATCCTTGACGATGGGCTAAGTAGGAATGTCATCAATGATACTGAATACGGCTTTCTGCTACCAAGTTCACCCCAGACAGTTACCTTTTATGGATTGCCAAAAATTCACAAGGGTGTATCCCCATTGATGGGTCGCCCTATTGTGTCTGGGGTGGACTCGGTCACTCAGAATAGCGGTATCTATATCGATCGGATTCTAAAGGGCTTTGTATCTGCCCTCCCTTCCTATACGAGGGATACTATGGACTTCCTACGGAAAATAGAGACCATAAATATAGAAACATCATGCTCACTTGCGAGCATAGATGTTGAATCCCTGTATAGCTCCATTCCTCACTCAAAAAGACTGATGGCGGCTGCCGAGTTTCTTAAAACGAGGGCGGTATGTTACAGGTTCCATAATGACTTTGTGGTGACCCTCCTTGAATTTGTCCTTACCCATAATTTTTTTCTGTTCGATTTGCGGTTCTTCCAGCAGCTCAGGGGGGACCGCGATGGGGAGCCTTTGTGCCCCTACATACGCTAATCTCCTCCTGGGCTGGTGGGAGGATAAGGTGGTCTTTCCTGATGTACAAACCTGGTGGGGTGACAAGAATGTCTTCTGGACACGCTATATTGACAATGTCTTTGTAATATGGAACGGTGACGCTGAAGAATTTCAAACATTTGATAAGCCCAACTCATTTATATTAAGTGCCTTATCTTTTACCTTTTTGAGTTTCATCCAGATACAGTACACTAACTTTTCTGGATGTCAGGGTCACCAAAGAAAGAGATAGACTAGTTATGACCACCTTCAGAATGACCACCTCCTATGAATTTAAAAAGGGGAATCCCCTGGGGTCAATACTTAAGGATGAGGAGTAGGGATGAGCGAACCCGAACTGTATAGTTCGGGTTCGTACCGAATTTTGGGGTGTACGTGACACGGACCCGAACCCGGACATTTTCGTAAAAGTCCGGGTTCGGGTTCGGTGTTCGTCGCTTTCTTGGCGCTTTTTGAAAGGCTGCAAAGCAGCCAATCAACAAGCGTCATACTACTTGCCCCAAGAGGCCGTCACAGCCATGCCTACTATTGGCATGGGTGTGATTGGCCAGTGCAGCATGTGACCCAGCCTCTATTTAAGCTGGAGTCACATAGCGCCGCCCGTCACTCTGCTCTGATCAGTATAGGGAGAGGTTGCAGCTGCGACGTTAGGGCGAGATTAGGCAGTGATTAACTCCTCCAAAAGACTTCATTCAGAGATCGATCTGCAGCTGTGGATGATTGAACTGCTGCTATTGAATTGCTCACTGTTTTTAGGCTGCTCAGAACGTTTTTCAGTCACTTTTTTCTGGAGTGATCGGCGGCCATTTTGTGTCTTGTGGTGCGCCAGCACAAGCTGCCACCAAGTGCATTTAACCCTCAATAGTGTGGTTGTTTTTTGGCTAAATCCTACATCAGGGTCAAGCTGTCACACCAAGTGCCTTTAACCATCAATAGTCTGGTTATTTTTTGGCCATATACTACATCAGGGGCAAGCTGTCACCAAGTGCATTTAACCCTCAATGATGTGGTTGTTTTTTGGCTAAATCCTACATCAGGGTCAAGCTGTCACACCAAGTGCATTTAACCATCAATAGTGTGGTTATTTTGCACATAGGGTCATTCTGAATAACTTCACACACACGCTACTGTGCATTTCCAAGTCTAATTCTGTCAGTAAACGTATACCTGTCACCCAGCGCCTAAATAATAGGCCTCAAATTTATATCCAGCTAAATCTGTCGTTACTGCTGTGCCTGTATTAGTGTAATACGGTACCTAAATAGATAGCCAGATAGTGTTAGGTGTCTGTAAAAAAAGGCCTGAATTTGAATTCAATACATTGGGCCAAATAATATTTTTCTTATTGTGGTGAACGGTAAAAATGATGAAAACATCTAGTAAGGGACGCGGGCGCGGACATGGTCGTGGTGGTGTTAGTGGAGCCTCTGGTGCTGGGAGAGGACGTGGCCGTTCTGCCACAGCCACACGTCCTAGTGTACCAACTACCTCAGGTCCCAGTAGCCGCCATAATTTACAGCGATATTTGGTGGGGCCCAATGCCGTTCTAAGGATGGTAAGGCCTGAGCAGGAACAGGCATTAGTCAATTGGGTGGCCGACAGTGGATCCAGCATGTTCATATTATCTCCCACCCAGTCTTCTGCAGAAAGCGCACAGATGGCGCCTGAAAACCAAGCCCATCAGTCTGTCACATCACCCCCATGCATACCAGGGAAACTGTCTGAGCCGCAAGTTATGCAGCAGTCTCTTATTCTGTTTTAAGACTCCGCTGGCAGGGTTTCCCAAGGGCATCCACCTAGCCCTTCCCCAGCGGTGGAAGACATAGAATGCACTGACGCACAACCACTTATGTTTCCTGATGATGAGGACATGGGAATACCACCTCAGCATGTCTCTGATGATGACAAAACGCAGGTGCCAACTGCTGCGTCTTTCTGCAGTGTGCAGACTGAACAGGAGGTCAGGGATCAAGACTGGGTGGAAGACGATGCAGGGGACGATGAGGTCCTAGACCCCACATGGAATGAAGGTCGTGCCACTGACTTTCACAGTTCGGAGGAAGAGGCAGTGGTGAGACCGAGCCAACAGCGTAGCAAAAGAGGGAGCAGTGGGCAAAAGCAGAACACCAGCCGCCAAGAGACTCCGCCTGTTACTGACCACCGCCATCTGGGACCGAGCACCCCAAAGGCAGCTTCAAGGAGTTCCCTGGCATGGCACTTCTTCAAGCAATGTGCTGACGACAAGACCCGAGTGGTTTGCACGCTGTGCCATCAGAGCCTGAAGTGAGGCATTAACGTTCTGAACCTTAGCACAACCTGCATGACCAGGCACCTGCATGCAAAGCATGAACTGCAGTGGAGTAAACACCTTAAAAACAAGGAAGTCACTCAGGCTCCCCCTGCTACATCTTCTGCTGCTGCCGCCTCGGCCTCTTCTGCTGCTGCCGCCTCGGCCTCTTCCTCCGCCTCTGGAGGAACGTTGGCACCTGCCGCCCAGCAAACAGGGGATGTACCACCAACACCACCACCTCCGTCACCAAGCATCTCAACCATGTCACATGGCAGCGTTCAGCTCTCCATCTCACAAACATTTGAGAGAAAGCGTAAATTCCCACCTAGCCACCCTCGATCTCTGGCCCTGAATGCCAGCATTTCTAAACTACTGGCCTATGAAATGCTGTCATTTAGGCTGGTGGACACAGACAGCTTCAAACAGCTCATGTCGCTTGCTGTCCCACAGTATGCTGTTCCTAGCCGGCACTACTTCTCCAAGAGAGCCGTGCCTTCCCTGCACAACCAAGTATCCGATAAAATCAAGTGTGCACTGCGCAACGCCATCTGTGGCAAGGTCCACCTAACCACAGATACGTGGACCAGTAAGCACGGCCAGGGACGCTATATCTCCCTAACTGCACACCGGGTAAATGTAGTGGCAGCTGGGCCCCAGGCGGAGAGCTGTTTGGCGCACGTCCTTCCGCCGCCAAGGATCGCAGGGTAAGATTCTCTGCCTCCTGTTGCCACCTCCTCCTACTCAGCTTCCTCCTCCTCTTCTTCCACCTGCTCATCCAGTCAGCCACACACCTTCACCACCAACTTCAGCACAGCCCGGGGTAAACGTCAGCAGGCCATTCTGAAACTCATATGTTTCGGGGATAGGCCCCACACCGAACAGGAGTTGTGGCGGGGTATAGAGCAACAGACCGATGAGTGGTTGCTGCCGGTGAGCCTCAAGCCCGGCCTGGTGGTGTGCGATAATGGGCGATATCTCGTTGCAGCTCTGGGACTAGCCGGTTTGACGCACATCCCTTGCTTGGCGCATGTGCTGAATTTGGTGGTGCAGAAGTTCATTCACAATTACCCCGACATGTCAGAGCTGCTGCATAAAGTGCGGGCCGTCTGTTCGCGCTTCCGGCGTTCACATCCTGCCGCTGCTCGCCTGTCTGCGCTACAGCGTAACTTTGGCCTTCCCGCTCACCGCCTCATATGCGACGTGCCCACCAGGTGGAACTCCACCTTGCACATGCTTGACAGACTGTGCGAGCAGCAGCAGGCCATAGTGGAGTTTCAGCTGCAGCACGCACGGGTCAGTCGCACTACGGAACGGCACCACTTCACCACCAATGACTGGGCCTCCATGCGAGACCTGTGTGCCCTGTTGCGATGTTTCGAGTACTCCACCAACATGGCCAGTGGCGATGACGCCGTTATCAGCGTTACAATACCACTTCTATGTCTCCTTGAGAAAACACTTAGGGTGATGATGGAAGAGGAGTTGGTATAGGAGGAGGAGGAGGAGGAGGAAGAGGGGTCATTTTTAGCACTTTCAGGCCAGTCTCTTCGAAGTGACTCAGAGCGAGGTTTTTTGCAACAGCAGAGACCAGGTACAAATGTGGCCAGCCAGGGCCCACTACTGGAGATCGAGGAGGACGAAGATGAGGAGGAGGTGGAGGAGGATGAGGATGAAGCATGGTCACAGCGGGGTGGCACCCAACGCAGCTCGGGCCCATCACTGGTGCGTGGCTGGGGGGAAGCGCAGGACGATGACGATACGCCTCCCACAGAGGACAGCTTGTCCTTACCCCTGGGCAGCCTGGCACACATGAGCGACTACATGCTGCAGTGCCTGCGCAACGACAGCAGAGTAGCCCACATTTTAACGTGTGCGGACTACTGGGTTGCCACCCTGCTGGATCCACGGTACAAAGACAATGTGCCCACCTTACTTCCTGCACTGGAGCGTGATAGGAAGATGCGCGAGTACAAGCGCACTTTGGTAGACGCGCTACTGAGAGCATTCCCAAATGTCACAGGGGAACAAGTGGAAGCCCAAGGCCAAGGCAGAGGAGGAGCAAGAGGTCGCCAAGGCAGAGGAGGAGCAAGAGGTCGCCAAGGCAGCTGTGCCATGTCCAGCTCCTCTGAGGGCAGGGTTAGCATGGCAGAGATGTGGAAAAGTTTTGTCAACACGCCACAGCTAACTGCACCACCACCTGATACGCAACATGTTAGCAGGAGGCAACATTTCACTAACATGGTGGAACAGTACGTGTGCACACCTCTCCACGTACTGACTGATGGTTCGACACCATTCAACTTCTGGGTCTCTAAATTGTCCACGTGGCCAGAGTTATCCTTTTATGCCTTGGAGGTGCTGGCCTGCCCGGCAGCCAGCGTTTTGTCTGAACGTGTATTCAGCACGGCAGGGGGCGTCATTACAGACAAACGCAGCCGTCTGTCTACAGCCAATGTGGACAAGCTGATGTTCATAAAAATGAACCAGGCATGGATCCCACAGGACCTGTCCATCCCTTGTGCAGATTAGACATTAACTACCTCCCCTTAACCATATATTATTGTACTCCAGGGCACTTCCTCATTCAATCCTATTTTTATTTTCATTTTACCATTATATTGCGGGGCAACCCAAAGTTGAATGAACCTCTCCTCTGTCTGGGTGCCTGGGCCTAAATATATGCCAATGGACTCTTCCAATGTTGGGTGATGTGAAGCCTGATTCTCTGCTATGACATGCAGACTGATTCTCTGCTGACATGAAGCCAGATTCTCTGTTACGGGACCTCTCTCCTCTGCCTGGGTGCTGGGCCTAAATCTATGACAATGGACTGTTACAGTGGTGGCTGACGTGAAGCCTGATTCTCTGCTATGACATGCAGACTGATTCTCTGCTGACATGAAGCCAGATTCTCTGTTACGGGACCTCTCTCCTCTGCCTGGGTGCTGGGCCTAAATATATGACAATGGACTGTTGCAGTGGTGGCTGACGTGAAGCCTGATTCTCTGCTATGACATGCAGACTGATTCTCTGCTGACATGAAGCCAGATTCTCTGTTATGGGACCTCTCTCCTCTGCCTGGGTGCTGGGCCTAAATATATGACAATGGACTGTTGCAGTGGTGGCTGACGTGAAGCCTGATTCTCTGCTATGACATGCAGACTGATTCTCTGCTGACATGAACCCAGATTTTCTGTTACGGGACCTCTCTCCTCTGCCTGGGTGCTGGGCCTAAATATATGACAATGGACTGTTACAGTGGTGGCTGACGTGAAGCCTGATTCTCTGCTATGACATGCAGACTGATTCTCTGCTGACTTGAAGCCAGATTCTCTGTTACGGGACCTCTCTCCTCTGCCTGGGTGCTGGGCCTAAATATATGACAATGGACTGTTACAGTGGTGGCTGACGTGAAGCCTGATTCTCTGCTATGACATGCAGATTGATTCTCTGCTGACATGAAGCCAGATTCTCTGTCACGGGACCTCTCTCCTCTGCCTGGTTGCCTGGGCCTAAATATATGCCAATGGACTGTTGCAGTGGTGGCTGACGTGAAGCCTGATTCTCTGCTATGGGACCTCTCTCCAATTGATTTTGGTTAATTTTTATTTATTTTATTTCCCTATCCACATTTGTTTGCAGGGGATTTACCTACATGTTGCTGCCTTTTGCAGCCTTCTAGCTCTTTCCTGGGCTGTTTTACAGCCTTTTTAGTGCCGAAAAGTTCGGGTCCCCATTGACTTTAATGGGTTTCGGGTTCGGGATGAAGTTCGGATCGGGTTCGGATCCCGAACCCAAACATTTCCGGGAAGTTTGGCAGAACTTCTCGAACCCGAACATCCAGGTGTCCGCTCAACTCTAATGAGGAGGAATTGTTCAGATACAGAAAGCTTCCATCATGAGTCCCAAAAACTACAGGACCGTTTTAGGAAGAGAGGCTGTCCACAGCAGGTCCTAAGAGGGGCTTTCCAAAATGCAGAATCATACAAACGTAATTCCCTCCTAGTACCTAGGGAATCTAATGCAAAAGGGGAAGAAATCATCAGGATTATCTCCACCTTTGATGTTAAAAATCAGGAGGTTAGGGTCATCATTTCCAAATACTGGCCCATTCTTCTAATGGATTCAGGCGTGGCTGATGTGCTCCCTCCCCGTCCAAGTATCACCTTTAGACAAGGTGGATGTCTACGTGACCGGTAAGTACATAGCCATTTCTCACGACCAGCTCCTGAGGGGACGTGGCTAGATAGAAAACCGGTCGGCACGTTTCGTTTCGACATATTTGGTCTGTTGAAAAGCACCAAGACCAACATTTGCTCAGTCACAAACAAGAGATACAATATCAGAGACTTTATTAACTGTAGGGGTAGTGTATCTCTGTCAATGTACGTGCCCTAAGGATTAAGTGGGAAAGACCTTCAGGGAATTTTGTCGACGTATTCTTTAACACACTAACGACATCAAGAAAAAAGATACCCCTATAGCGAATCACATGTGGGAACATCATGGTGGGGATCTGAAGTCCCTGAAATTCTCAGCCCTAGAATTAGTGAGACCCTCCCCCAGAAAGTATGACTGGGACCGGAGAATCCTTGAAAAAGAGACCGAATGGATCTATAGATTCCGCTCCCAGTCACCAAGGGGGCTTAATGAGAAACTTACATTCTCATGCTTTATTTAACCCTGAAGTTGTAAATCTCACCTACTTCAAATATGGTTAGCCTATTGCTGTATTTAATACGCTTCGTCCTCTATAACTAATAGAAAATGCTATTGACACAAGAAGTGTCATGTCACTATTTAAGAGACAGCTCTATATCTGAGCGTCTATCTATATATCTAATGTATCTATGTGCTGGCAAGAACAGTTGGCGGTCTATGGCACACTCACTAATTTTTTCATTAGACACTCCCATGCTGCCTCATAATGTGTGGTCATAAAATATGAGTATCATTATATGCTCCCCTTTCCCTCTCCTTTGGGGGAGTACTAGTGTTGGACACATATATGGGATGGTAGCAATCTGTCTGGTTACACTTACCGAGTAAGCGCAAGATTACTGCACACTGCGTTCCCCTGTGTATATCGGTGTAGCGCACGGCCATTTTCCTGTATCATGTGAGTACGTCACGTCACCCGGACATCGCACGTGCGTTCCACTTGCTTCATAGGTGAGACGCACGGCCATATTGTTAAGGATCACGTGAATAAGTCATGTGATCGCAATATTGAGGGAGCCGCGTCTGCATGAATGGCAAAGCGGCATAGAGGCATGTTGGCGCTGTCACGGGTGACTGTGTGGAGGATTCACCTTTGGTGCAGTATGATTGTGGACACCATTGGGTCTGGTGCTATCTGCTGGCATGTAGGCATTGTGAGTGGTACCTGGCCAGTGGCATTCATCGTCATGTGACAAACATGGGCGGAGTAGTATCTAGCCAAGGGCAGGTCTAACTCACTATCACATGACTACTTCAGCGGATCGGGATTGGCCAATGCAGGTGGGGTCCACCACTATCCAGGCATTTAAAAAGTGAGTGTGTTTCCTTGGACTAATTGGAGCTCCAACTGTGCACTATCAGTCGGTGAGTGAATAATGTCGACTGGACTTATTAGATAAGTACTATACTAGTGGTTATTATTGAAGTATCTATTGACGTCGGCACTGCATATGATTTATATCTGGATTGTTGACACACATTGCGTAGTTTATCATACTCTCTCACAGACCAATGCTGTTTTGGGGCGCTCCAGCTTTTTTGCTTCTCTTTTTTCCTTTTTCCCTTTGTGTATTTTTTGATATACTTGATTTGATATTTAACTATTAGTATTTGATACCAAGTGTCCCCTGACGAACCTTTATTACCGTAAGGGTAAACACGTTGGGACTGTGAACCAAGTACTGTGTATCAATGTTATGGGATTTTCAATCATGTATCGTGTATTAGATTGAAGTTAGGGCCTTGTAAGGACAGGTTAGCCAAGGTACGTGGACAGAGTACGCTACCATCCAGGTGTATCTCTGGGCTGAGGATATTTTTGTAGGGTGAAACAGGGACAGACATTAGGTATATAGACGTGTTGTCCCATTGCTAATTCCCTACTTAATGGCTGTCTGTCCAGGTTATCATAGCTCCTTCTGTAGCTGCATTCTTATATATTAGTCCTTTTGGGATTTGTTTTGTTATTAAAGAATCTATAATAAAAGTTAAGTTTTAGGTGGTTGCTTTCAGCGATAGTGATTTGTTATTGCAACTATCCTTGAGGTATATATTTTTCAGTGAAATTGTGATACACAGAGGGGTGCGATATACTTATAATATACTTTTATAATGAGTCAAAAAGACATAGATCTATATAGTGATCACCTGGAAGTCAGGGGCCTAGGGGCTTACTAGGGCCATTTTTTATATAGGTTAAGGTTCCGGACGGGGTCGCTCTTATCTGGGCGGGTGGTCTGTGGTTAGGCAATCAGGGCCAAAATAGCACCCCCCTGTAGGGCAGTATCAGGGACAGTTCTTTGCCCACCCTCTCCTTCAATACCACATCATCATCTGGCCCACGGATAGATGTTTTTTGCTTTCCCTCCGGGATTAATGGATGTGCACTGGAACCCCCCGGATTGTGGTAGGACATATGGTTTCTGATTTGGTGCCGCAGAGCGCCTGATTTAGTGCCGCCGAGCACTTGTTATTGCCTACCCCATCTATGCCTTTTGCTAAACTTTAATAATTTTATTTATTTTCATTTTGAGGGATACCTTTTCCATTCACACGTCCGCAAAATGGGTCCGCATCTGTTCCGCTATTTTGAGGAATGGGTGCAGCTCCATTCATTCTCAAAGGGGCCGGAATGTACTGTCCGCAACCGCATTTGCGGATCCGCACTTCCGCATCCGTGCTTCCGTTTCCGCAAGTAGAACATGTCCTATTCTTGTCCACAATTGCAGACAAGATTAATAGAAAATGCCTATAGTGCCAGCGATGCGCGCTCGTCAAATTAGGGAATGCACATTGCTGGTGTCCGTGTTTTGCGGATCCGCAAAACACTTACGGACGTGTGAATGGACCCTCATAATAACATTATTAAAGGTTACGTTTTATCTTTATGTATATTCTAATGGATTGCCTTCCATGTACAATGTTATAATATACTTTCTATGTTAGAAAGTATATTATAGTGCATTTGTATTGTGCGGCAGTTGTGTGCGGTTCTGCTGCGATTCTGCAGGTATAGAGAGGGACAAGCGTTATTGGAACAAATAATTTCTACTGGTGTGATATACCAGTCGCCCCCCAAAAAAACTGATTGAAGCGGGGTCTTATATACCAATGTATTTTCTTTATAGTGCATTTGGGTACTGTATAGTGCATTTCCGCATGTGCATAAGCAAAAATTATATTGACGATATTTTGCATTGAAAAAATAATAATTAATGGAGATCGCAAATTTGAATAATACATCTGGTATGTCACTGTCCCTGTTGTGGGACTATTTGTGCACTTCTAGTAATTATTTCTTGGCTGCAAATATGAGCTGAAGGTTTTTCAGGTTTGCCTGCAATTAAAATTAATGGGACCTGCTGCAAACTTGCGGTTCACGAACATTTGATCGCGTTCGCGAACCATCCCGGCAGATGCTCGTCCATCACTATTCCTGGGTATTCAAGACTGCCTCTGCAGGCAGAGGGTGCCTGAGCTTTAAGGTTCCCTGTGGCCAGGACAGATGTTTGGAAGACTTTGTGCTTCAGAATTTCTCTTGCTATCCTGCTGTGTACCCACCCTGCGTGTGTTCTCATATTTTCACAGTTCAGCTGTCAGTTCAAGTCTGTTTTTAAGTTCTTCCAGTCTGTCTTGTCTTTGCCAGAGTCTTGGCTCCTGCCTGCCTTGTTCCTACACTCACCAATACCCCGCCTGCAAGTTCTCCTAGTGTCTATATTTCAGTGTTATCTGCAGTTCCATTATCAGGCACTGTTCTGAATGCCTTTGAGTTGTGGTGCGGTTTCCCTGCATCTCTGCGTTCCAGCCAAGTTTTCTAGTCAGGCACTTAATCAGTATAAGTGACTGTTCGGACTATACCTGCAGTTTTGGTACATTTTGTCAGGTTTTCTATGCCTAAAGTCTCTGATGCTTATACCAGAGTCCCTGAATCCAGTGTGTCAGCTGCCAACTGCCCCCCTGCAGCGAAGTCCAGATCGCTGTATAGGGGTTAAAGGATGAATGCCAGAGGAGCACCGAAACAACTCTCTTATCTTAAAGCCAAACTATTTAGTTGGCACAATAGGTCCACAGTCACTGATCTCTAACAGTAAACAAGGCTTGTTCCCCATAAGATCACGCAATAGAATTATAGGTGGCACTGCCGTTCCGCATCAACACCACTGAGTGCTTCATAAACGCCTCTCTACACCTCCAGAAAACCAGTCACAGCGGTGCACAATCCACGAAATAAAGCCATCCAAATCTTCCAAACACAATATGAAGAAAAATAGGCAGCACTCACCACTGGTTCTTTGCTTCTTTTATTATATACAAGCAGATTTCATGCGGCTGGGTAACAGATTGTCAAATTCACATACAGCGGCGACGGCCGTTTCGCGCACGAATAATCGCGCTTCCCCAGGCCACTACGTAAGCAAGTATCTACGTGCTAGCCTGTTATACCCAGCGTCTAGTTGTCATGGAAATCCCTAACAAACCAGATGCCACAAATACAAACCGGATTCCCAAAAAGTTGGGGCACTAAACAAATTGTGAATAAAACCTGAATGCAATGATATGGAGATGGCAAATGTCAATATTTTATTTGTAATAGAACGTAGATGACAGATCAAATGTTTAATCTGAGTAAATGTATAATTTTAAAGGAAAAATACGTTGATTCAAATTTTCACAGTGTCAACAAATCCCAAAAAAGTTGGGACAAGTAGCAATAAGAGTCTGGAAAAAGTAAATTTGAGCATAACGAAGAGCTGGAAGACCAATTAACACTAATTAGGTCAATTGGCAACATGATTGGGTATAAAAAGAGCTTCTCAGAGTGGCAGTGTCTCTCAGAAGCCAAGATGGGTAGAGGATCACCAATTCCCACAATGTTGCGCAGAAAGATAGTGGAGCAATATCAGAAAGATGTTACCCAGCGAAAAATTGCAAAGACTTTGCATCTATCATCATCAACTGTGCATAACATCATCCGAAGATTCAGAGAATCTGGAACAATCTATGCACCCATCCAGACGTCATCTCTTTCAGGGAAGACCCTGCATTTTTCAACAAGATAATGCCAGACCACATTCTGCATCAATCACAACATCATGGCTGTGTAGGAGAAGGATCCGGGTACTGAAATGGCCAGTCTGCAGTCCAGATCTTTCACCTATAGAGAACATTTGGCGCATCATAAAGAGGAAGGTGCAACAAAGAAGGCCCAAGACGATTGAACAGTTAGAGGCCTGTATTAGACAAGAATGGGAGAGCATTCCTATTTCTAAACTTGAGAAACTGGTCTCCTCGGCGCCCAGACATCTGTTGAGTGTTGTAAGAAGAAGGGGAGATGCCACACAGTGGTGAAAATGGCCTTGTCCCAACTTTTTGGGGATTTGTTGACACCATGAAATTCTGCTTCAACATATTTTTCCCTTAAAATGGTACATTTTCTCAGTTTAAACTTTTGTTCCGTGATTTATGTTCTATTCTGAATAAAATATTAGAAGTTGGCACCTCCACATCATTGCATTCAGTTTTTATTCACGATTTGTATAGTGTCCCAACTTTTTGGGAATCCGGTTTGTATAAGGGTCCATCAGTAACAATATACAACAGCAAACATGCTATTACAAAAACACCTTCAAATCATTCCAGTTATTTAGACCTAACTGACAACTAGACGCTGGGTATAAGAGGCCAGCACGTAGATACGTGCTTACATAGTGGCCTGAGGAAGCGCGATTATTCGCCTCTGTATGTGAACTTGGCAGCAATCTGGTACCCAGCCGCATGAAATCTGCTTGTATGAAATAAAAGAAGCAAAGAACCAGTGGTGAGTGCTGCCAATTTTTCTTCATCTTGTGTTTGGAAGATTGTTCCCCATAAGAGCTGTGAATCTGTGGACTAGTCTACCTTAGGCGGTACTCACAGCAATAGCAGTTGACGGTTTTAAAAAAGGTTTAGATTAATTTTTAGAGCTAAATACTATCAATTCTTATTGAAATATGTAGAATTCTGTTTCCACACTCCTCTTCCCTTAAATCACTTCCTCCCCCATCCCTTGGTTAGATTTGATGGATATGCCTTTTTATTAATGTTACAATCAGTGACCCACTGTGCCAACTAACCAGTTTGGCTTTGGGCTAAACCTAAGGGCATTGTCCTGGTGGTTCCATGGTGTTCATCCTTTAACCCCTGTACAGGGACCTGGACTTTTCCGCAAGGCACCAACCAGGCCTCTACCTCCTGGAGTAGTCCTGGTGCAGTTGGCTGCTAACTGACGGGGGTTTGAGTTATTGTGTATTACAAATAGCAAGTCAAAAGTCAGGGCAGGCTGAGTACAAGCGTAATCCAGGTCAAAGTTCCAAGGTTAGGGCAGGCAGCAAGGAGCAGAACTGGTAGACAGAAAAGGTTCGGTACACGGATTTTCAGATGAGATCACCTTCCCTAGTTAGTAGATTGCCTCAAAGCTAAGATGAGGAGGTGGATCCAAAGCACAGGCGAATAGGGAGGATGATTAGCCAACTTAACCAGCACCTGGACAGGGGCATGAGTAAGGGATTAAGTTTCATAGTCCTGAAAGCAGTTCACTCAGCAGCAGTCCCAATATGCACAGGGAGAATGGAGCACTTGCCTGGGACAGCAGGACTGCGGCATATTTGACCCGCCAGCCTAACAATTAACTGTACTATGTAGCTATGAAACATGGAAGGTTCTCTGGTCAGATGAAACTAAATTGAACTTTTTAGCCATCATGGGAAATGCTGTGTGTGAGGTGCGAACCCAACACCCAAGAACACAAACATGAACAAGAGAAGCATCAAAGTAGCAGCATCATGTTTTTGGGGGTGATTTTCATTGACAGGAAATTAGGATTAAATAAAGGGTAGATGGGACTAAATTCAGAGTAATTTTTGGGGAACCCTGTTTGAGTCAGCCAAAGATTTCAGATTGGGACAGAGGTTCACCTTCCAGCAGAACAATGACCCTAAACTTACTGCTAAAGGTAAATTAACCAGTTTAAGGGGAAACATTTAAATATCTTCAAATGTCCTAGCCAAAGTCCAGTCCTTAGTCCAAGGGACAATTTATGGCATGAGATGAAGACTGCTGTATGCCAATGCAAACATCTAACTTAAAAGAGTTGGAGCAGTTTTGTTTAAAAAACAGGCCCAATTCATTTTTTTAGGCCAGAGCAGTGACATAAAAAGTCACAGATTATGGTGAACAACATATTTGAGCTATAATTTGCAACTTTTTGAGCATCTCAACACTTTTTAAAAGTATCAAAGAGAGGAGCAGGCTTAACAAGAGTGAGTATGGACTACAAACAACCCACCAGATTTCCTATGATTTACACCAGAAACTGATATAAATTGTAGCTGAAAGCTCCACCTACTCCTAGCCTTTGTAGATTTCAGTTTCTTGCACACAGAAAGCCAGAAGATTCACCAAATGTATTAAGAGGCCTGCAACACTTTTTAAATATGGATCATCTTATTCCAGTCCAGACTGACATTGGAGAAGGCTGTTTCAGTAAATTCCCCCTCCTGTGTCTAGATGTGCTAAGCTAATAGAAAATACCCCAAGAGACTTGCATCTGTAATTGTAGTATTAGGTGGTTCCAAAAAGTATTGACTTTAAGGGAGCAAACACTAAATTATATTTAAGTTCCCAGTTTTTTGTTTTAACCATTATTTGTGTCACAGTAAAATAGTTTTTGCACCATGAAAGTGGAAGGTATGTTGTGTATATCTGTGTTACGGATCACTTTGCATGGACCCACTGTGCCAACTAACTGGTTTGACTTTGAGCTAAGTTTGGCTTTGAGCTAACCCTAGGGGCACTATGGTGATGCTCCCTTGGTATTCACCCATTAACCCCTGTACAGGTATCTGGACCTGGAAGCTGGGGAGCAACCAAAGTGCTAACTGTTGGGACAGTTCCAGTATAGTTGGCAGTTGACTCACTTGGTTCAGGGACCATGCTGCAAGCACAAAAAACTCAGAGTACAAAAAAATCACAAAAACGTAAACATAAACTGAACATGGACTTGAAAGTACAGAGGCACACAGGCAGAATGTCACACACCTGAAACATGGCAGTAATGCAGGCAGGAGAAAATGCAGGATAAACGCAAGAAAATCATAATGACACTAGACTATCAAACTCCTTTGCTGTAAACCAGGAAACCTAATGCTCAGGCACCCTCCAGCTGGAAAGGCTGCCCCAAATACCCAGGTACCTCTGGAAACTTGATTATTGGCCATTCAAGAGGATGGAGGTGAGAGCACTCATGCTTTAAGGAGACAGAGACTGGAGCACAGGGCAGAAGCATGGAGGCAGCTGCTTGGTCAGGAGCACTGGTATCATGTCCTAGAGGGTGAGCAGGGCAGGGTCAAACATAGACAGATCCACTACATTCACTACACTAATTGACTAAAAAGTCAATTAGTGCAAACCTTACAAAGATCAATTGTAATTCCAGGTTGTAATGCAACAAAAGGTGGTAAGTAAATTAATTGAAAGAAAATATAGTAGGCTTACAGAGGGTTGTAGTCAATGGAGAACATTCAAAACAAGGTCATGTTACCAGTGGGATTCCACAGGGATCTGTACTGGGACCAATTTTGTTTAATATCCTCATAAGTGATATTGCAAAAGACCTCGATGGTAAGGTTTGTCTTTTTGCTGATGACACAAAGATATGTAACAGGGTTGATGTTCCTGGAGGGAAACGCCAAATGGAAAAGGATTTAGGAAAACTAGAAGAATGGTCAGAACTCTGGCAACTGAAATTTAATGTGGATAAGTGCAAGATAAAAACCCAAGGGCAGAATATAGAATATTTGACACAGTCCTGACCTCAGTATCTGAGGAAAGGGATTTAGGAGTAATTATTTCAGAAGACTTAAAGGTGGGAAGACAATGTAATAAAGCAGCACGAAATGCCAGCAGAATGCTTGGATGTATAGGGAGAGGTATAAGCAGTAGAAAGAGTGAAGTGCTTATGCCGCTGTACAGAACACTGGTGAGACCTCACTTGGAGTATTGTGCGCAGTACTGGAGGCCATATCTCCAGAAGGATATAGATACTCTAGAGAGAGTTCAGAGAAGAGCTACTAAACTGGTCCATGGATTTCAGGATAAAACTTACCAGGAAAGGTTAAAAGACCTTAATATGTATAGCTTGGAAGAAAGAAGAGACCGAGGGGATATGATAGAAACTTTTAAATACATAAAGGGAATCAACTCGGTAAAGGAGGAGAGCATATTTAAAAGAAGAAAAACTGCTACAAGAGGACACAGTTTTAAATTAGAGGGGCAAAGGTTTAAAAGTAATATAAGGAAGTATTACTTTACTGAGAGAGTAGTGGATGCATGGAATAGCCTTCCTGCAGAAGTGGTAGCGGCAAATACAGTGAAGGAGTTTAAGCATGCATGGGATAGGCATAAGGCTATCCTTCATATAAGATAGGGCCAGGGACTATTCATAGGATTCAGTATATTGGGCAGACTAGATGGGCCAAAATGGTTCTTATCTGCCGACACATTCTATGTTTCTATGTTTCTATCCAAATATCTAGAGATTCACTTAGGGTATACATAAAACATAATAACCTTTTATTGGTATAGGCATAATGCCCAATACAGCTATTAAGAACTTCTGACACAGTGTGCAATAATTTCAAAGCATATCACTGTAAATGCTATCTCAATCTTCTAGTAAAACAGTGAACAGCTTTATCACTTAGACAGGTAGACACGCATGCCCTGGCCTATTAGGTATGAAGAGATTGTTTGTCCTGCTGTTATAGCACTGTTTCTTTTAATATTGATTGTTCAGCCTTTATTATCAGTCAGTGACCAATATGTGTTGATCTAGCTATGATGACAGATAAAATATGGGGCACATGTACCAGAAGTTCAGTTATCTGTATATTTGTTTCAGGCATTATGCCTCTTAATGTATGCCACTATAGGTCAATAAGCTTCAGCTATACACATTGTTCCCTCAGTGAATCACCAAGGGGTGAATACTTTCGCAAGGCACTGTATAAGAACTATGGGGGACATTTATCTAATCTGCTTTTCCTGTTTTGTAGTATTAAAATGTGCGTGCAGACCAGGGGCGGGCTGGGACGGGGGACAGGGAGGCATTTGCCCCCCAGGCAGCCCTAAAATAAATGGCCGCTGGGCTGTCTTTAACAAATAATATTTATTTATTTTTGTAATTCCTCAGGGTCCTCAGGACAGTGATACAGATGCCTGTGCTGCTCCATTCCCTGTTCTTCTGATAGGCCCCAGGCACTAATGCCTGCAGCCTATCAGAGGCCGGCTCAGGCGGAGCGATGACGTCATTATCAGCGCACTGCCTGAGCTGGGCAGTACACAGCAGGGACACAGGCCGGAAGAGGCCTGCATCGCATCACTGCTGATGGAGGTATTAGTGTTTTTTTTTTTTTTTTTCCTTTGTGGGGAGAGCTGGCACTATAGGGGGAGCTGGCACTATGGGGGAGCTGGCATTTCTGGGGGGTGGAATTCTGGGGGCATTTATATCTTGCCCATTTTGGGGGGGGCACTTTGGGGGCATTTCTTACTGGCACATTATGGGAGGCACCATGGGGGAGAGGAGCACTATGGGGGCATCTGGAGGCTCTAAATGGGCTTTTTTATTATTGGCACATTATGGGGGCACTATAGGGGAGAGCGGCACTATGGGGCATCTGGTGGTACTAAAGGGGTATTATTTGGGGGCACAATGGGGAAGTGAGGGCTCTAAAGCAGACTTTTATTGGCACATTATGGGGGCACTATGGCATCTGGTGGCACTGAGGCGGTATTTTTTACTGGCACATTATGGGAAGCATTATAGGGGAGAGCGGCACTATGGGGCATTATTTGGGGGCACTATGGGGGAGTGGAGTACTATTGGGGCATCTACTGGCACTAAGAAGGGGGTATTTCATGTACTGTCATTATAGGGAGAATTATTACTACTAGGAGGTATTATGCAGAGCTTTACTACTACTGGGGGACTATTTGGAACATGATTACTGGTATGGGCACTATAGGGGCATTATTACTACTAAGTGTGCTCTGGCAGAGAATTATTTCTATTGGTGGGATTTTGGGGAGCACTGTTACTTTGGGGGGCACCCTGGCACAGTATCAGCTTTGCACAATTATTTTTGGAGGACATTATCTTTATACTATTGGTGTCTGGGCGCAGTTATTTTTTAGAGCACTGTGTGCCAATCATTATTGAAGGGGGCACTATCTGTGTGGTAGTAGTATTTCCAGGGGGACTGTTTCTGCAGTATAGTATTGGGGCACAGTATTGAGGGGCACTATCTGTGTGATAGTAGTATTTCCAGAGGGACTGTTTCTGCAGTATAGTATTGGGGACACTATCTGTGTGGTAGTAGTATTTCCCGGGGGACTGTTTCTGCAGTATAGTATTGGGGGGTGGCAGGAAAGGGTGTTCAGAAGATGTGAAGATGATAGAAATGTGGGAAACTAATGTCTGTGTGTCAATCTCTGCAGAGACGGGAGATGGCTGAAAAATCATCATGGCGGTCTGGTCTGAATGGAGAAGATGAGGATAGAGAACGTCTACAACAAAGGTGACATAACTGGATGTAAGAGGTATGAGGTGCTATGTAGGAGAGTAGATGCTCCGGCTCCTCCCCCTGCCATTTGCAGAAGGAGGATTCAGAGCTGGGTGAGGACGGTCAAGGAGGGCAGCAGGCCACGGGCGGGTGGCAGATGGTGGGGGGAACCACAGGCCTTGAGCAGGATCTGGGGTGGGAAGAGAGCAGAGGAGCTTTCTGGCTGTAGCCTGCTGTTTATTGTATGATGTGAAGCAGGCACTGCAGCCAGGACAGGTCCTGTATGATGTGTAGAGACAGGCCTCAACAATAGAATGTCAGCTGTACAGTGTTTGTTGGGAGTGGCCTGTTATATGTAGGAAGGGCTTTTAATAATGCCCCCCCAGGGCTAAGGCTGCCAGCCCTCCCCTGGTGCAGACCAGTACTCCTTTTTCAAATTCAAACACAAGGGGGAATTTATGAATCCCTGCACTTGAGAATTCTGTCTTAAAAAGTTTCAAAATAGGTTTCACAACTTTTTGGACTTTTTTTGTGCACGCAGCAGTCTTTGTCCGCGCACTCCTCGCAATATTTTCCGGGTTGCGGCTGGATCTCTGCCGAACCCCAATATAGTCAGTGGGGGTGGACGGATTTCTGGCAGAGCATGGTTGTGCCCGGCAAGGAGGGATCTGACAGGCTGTTCTCAGCAGCCATAGCCTGCTGGATCTGTTTTACCATTGTGAATATGGGATATGGTAATAAGGCCTTAAAGGGATGCTCCAATTACATTTTTTATTTTGGAATGTGCAAGTTTTAACTATCATTTTTCACAGTTAATTATTAAAATATCTTAGTTTTTTTTTATAAATCCATGTAAACTACATTCTATTCATTGTCTTTATTTTCTTTTCAGTGTGCCTATTAGCACAAAAGGAAAGCTCACTTAACAAACACATCTGAGGAACAAGTGGTCTGACACTGAGGAGAACTGAGGGGTGGTGACTCAAATAAAGTACTACATCTCCTCTAAAAAAAAATACAAAATAATGAAAACAATGACAAAGAACAAAGAGCATGTGGCGCTATACAGATACATTATATTGAATAACTCAGTGGCTATACAACATTTTTAATTACATGCAATTACAAAAGTATTCAGAACCAGGTGCTGGTTAGAAAACTGTAAAATATTTTTCATGGGACAACCCCTTTAATGTGGAATACAATTATTTTTTAAAAACAGATATGGCAGGAATGGTAACAGGTCCTTCTGAAAAAATACTTACCACTAGACTTTCACTTAAAGGCTATGTACACCTTCGGGGGCAATATTGTTTTATGATTGCATTTAACTTATTTGGGGCCAAAAATATTTTTTTAAAATGGTCTTTATTAAACATATTGAGCTGTTCTGTCACAAAGGGTTAACTGTTTTTCTAGCTATGTGCATCCTACTTTCACTTTGTGGGTCATCTAATAACCCTTATCTCTAAATTACTAAGAGGTCATAAACACTTATTTAAGCCACATTCTTATCAGTAAGATAAAGATTGTGCTTTGATAATTGTTTATAAGGTCTGAGAGCAGAGATAAGGAGCCTGTCAGCTTCCTGTCTGACAGAGCAGAGAGAAAAATCTAATTCTGCTAGAAGAGCATCTCAGCTCTGCACAGAGAAAACAACTCCATATTTTTAGTAAAGACCAATATATATATTTTTTTTTTAGCTCATAATGAGTACAATGCACTACAAAGAAATTGCCCCCAAATTTACACTCTTACAAATACAAGTCTAACATATTAGCCTCTCATAGGTTAATCCCCATGCATATCTTTCTGAAAGTCAGAGTATCAGCCTCATGTGAACATACCCTTATTGACACCCACAGACAAGGACAGCTTTACTATTTCCCTTTTCTCATATTTTGGATGCATTTTGGATTAGGAGTATGGGGAAGTTATTTACTTGTTATTTTTTTTATGATATCTAATTATAATAAAAGTTAAATAATGCAATTTAATATTGGTATCAGTACTGTTGCCAGATATTTCTTGTGACTGCATAGTGAAGCAAGTTAAAGTTTTCTAGTTATTTTTAGCTCCTGGAGTTCTTAAACAGTTCAGAAGTCAGGTCAAGCAGCCATGCTGTTTCTGAGACACATAAAACATGCAAATATATTACTTACATCTACACTGTTAACATTGCAAACTCTGCTGGGGTCTTTATCATTATGGTTTTTATAGATGTAATGCATGTGGTGTTATTTATGTGGCCTGCTGCACTTGTAACTCGGTTTATGCTGTGTTAACCACCAGGAGATTGAAATATCAAGTAGAAGAACATATAAATAGTAAAAGAATGCTTTCTAAACTGATAGGAAGCAGGCAACTGTTGTTTTGTAAAAAGGCACATTTAATATATATTTAATAGACCCATTTGTAACTTGATTTGTTTTTCTTTAAATATCTTACTAGAAGTATTATGCAGTACTGAAATAGTATTAAAATATGAATATTCCAGTTTGCCTCAGCAGGAACATTATTACAGATTAAAAGTTTAACCAAAATTGCATACTGTCAAACTGTTAATTTAGATGCTAATAGTCATGGGATTGTGGTACCATAAAAATGACTGTAATATCATTTGATCAACAAATATGAGCTAATCAGCACCTAAACTGATCAGGTGCAGGAATATAAAATCCATTAGATATGGAGTTTGGCCACTGTAGACTTGTTTTGATTTTGGGGTTATGAATTGAGTTGAGCGGACACCTGGATGTTCGGGTTCGGTCGAACTTCACAAAACAGTTCGAGTTCGGGACCCGAACTTGACCCTGAACCCCATTGAAGTCAATGGGGACCCGAACTTTGGAGCACTAAAATGGCTCTAAAAAAGTCATGTAAAGGGCTAGAGGGCTGCAAATGGCATAAAATGTGGTTAAGAGCATGGCAAGTGCTCTGCAAACAAATGTGGATAGGTATATGACTTAAAATAAAATACAATACACAAAAATCTTAAACTTGGAGGATGATGTCCATATGAAGTAGGAGGTTGAGGAGGCGGTGGATGTGGCGGTGTAGGTGGAAGCGGCGGTGGAGGAGGAAGAGGTAGCCAACACTAGTTTTTGGTTTTAATTTTTATTTTTTTGGTTTAAATTAGGGTAAACCCCAAAACATTCCAAAACATTGTGAAATAAAACCTGTGATAACCCCCTCCAGCCAAGCTAAACAAATGCTCAGGCAATACACTGGGTGCAGGGCAGGCCAGCACCTCCAAGGCGTAAAGGGCAAGCTAAGGCCATATGCCCAATTTGGAGACTCAGACGTTGAAGGGGGCAGACCCATCAGTCAGTACGTGTAGGCGTATGCACATGTCGAACGTCCCCGTGATGTCCACGATCCAATTGGATATCTGCTCTATCAACTTTCGATTTTCTTTTCTGCGCCTACCAAGTTGATCAAGGTTAGTGGCGAATCAGGGTTCCACGCCGGAGAGGGAGCGTGAGAAAGGGAGATCACATCCAAGGGAGGTCAACGGCTGCAATGTGATCAAGCTGAAATGTGGGACAAATTATTTAAGCCGAAGCTTCCAATAGAGGAGGGGGAGCGCGGCAATTACACACTCCCGACTCCACACTCCCTATCAGGAAGATAGTGACTATAATTAACAATACATGACTCTTAAGATGCCCTTTTATTGGAATGATTAATAAAAAATTATAGGGAATGTCACCTGGGGTATTTTGGATTTGTAAATGTTCGACAGGAGAGGCCCTGCTGCTGCTTTGTTGACTCTAGATAACTTCTGCCTGACCGCACGTCCCCGTGACGTCCACGATCCATTTGGATATCTTCTCTATCAACTTTCGAATCAGGGTTCCACGCCGGAGAGGGAGCTTGAGAGAGATACCACATCCAAGGGAGAACAAGTTGTTAAAGTTAAAGCATCGAATGAAAGGAGGGGACACGCGTCAATTAAAGATGAATTTATGAAATTTAATTCCCTGTCACCTATGCAGAGCAGGGGTTTTTCTTTGCTAAAAATGGGTTAATGTCACCCACCAATGGAACACACAATTTTTAAAAATTTTGGTCCTTGTCACCTATGCAGAGCAGGAGTTTATTCACAGCAAAAATTGTAAAATGTCACCCAAGAATGTAACAGAAGAATTAGTGAAATGTATTTCCTTATCCACTAGGTAGAGCAGGGGTATAGCACAGCCAAAAATTAATGAATTTCACCCAAACAGACAAATTTTTGAAATGAAAAATAAAATAAGTACAAATTAAACAAAATAATCTTGATGTATGAGGTGAGGATCCATATGGAGTAGGAGGTTGAGAAGGTGGTGGACATAGCGGTATAGCTGTAAGAGGACGAGATAGCCAACACTGTTTTTGTTTTTGAATTTTGTTTATTGTTTTAAACTAGGGTACACCCCAAAAGAGTGGGAAATATCAAAAATAAAACAATGAGCAATTGAGCTGTAGTATAACAATGGCTGGGTAAGGCCAGTATACATGTCTATTCTGCACAAGGTACGGACAAGTCCTGTGGGATCATGCCTGGTTTATTTTAATGAACGTGAACTTGTCCACATTGGCTGTGGACAGGCGGCTTCGCTTGTCTGTGATAATGCCACCTGCCATGCTAAACAAACGTTCAGACAATACACTGGCTGCAGGGCAGTCCAGCACCTCCAAGGCGTAAAGGACAAGCTCAGGCCATGTGCCCAATTTGGAGACCGAGAAGTTAAAGGGGGCATACCTGCCATTCAGTATGTGTAGGCGTGTGCACACATGCTGCTCCACCATGTTGCTGAAATGCTGCCTCCTGCTAAGACATTCCATATCAGCTGGTGGTGCTGGTTGTTGTGGCGTGCTGACAAAGCTTTTCCACATTTCGGCCATGCTAATCCTGCCTTCTGAGGTGCTGGTGGTGCCCAAGCTGCGTTGGCGACCTCCTCCTCCTCTTCTGCCTTCACCTTGTGCTTCTACCAGCGTGCGCTTGTACTCGTGCATCTTACGATCACGCTCCAGTGATGGAATTAAGGATGGTACGTTGTCCTTGTAACGGGGATCCAGCAGCGTGGCCACCCAGTAATTAGCAAAAGTTAGAATGTGGGCAACTCAGCGGTCGTTGCGGAGACACTGCAGCATGTAATCGCTCATGTGTGCCAGGCTGCCCAGAGGCAACGACAAGCTGTCCTCTGATGGAGGTGTATCATCTGTGTCCTCTGTATCCCCCCAGCCACGCACCAGTGATGGCCATGAGCTGGTTTGGGTGCCACCCTGCTGTGAACATGGTTCCTCCTCCTCATCCTCCACCTCGTCACCCTCCAGAACTGTGCCCTGGCTGAACAATTGTGTACCTGGCTTTTCTGGGTGCAGGAACCCACCCTCGGAGCCACTTGTGAATGACTGGCCGGAAACCCTATGAAATGATCCCTCTTCCTCCTCCTCCTGTGCCACATCCTTTTCCATCATCGCCAGAAGTGAAGGCATAGAAGTGGGATAGTAACGCTGAGAACTGCGTTAACAGCACTGGCCATGTTGGTGGAGTACTCTAAACAGCACAACAAGGAACAAAGGTCTCGCATGGAGGCCCAGTCATTGGTGGTGAAGTGGTGCTGTTCCGCAGATCGACTCACCCGTGCGTGCAGAAGCTGAAACTCCACTATCGCCTGCTGCTGCTCGCACAGTTTGGCCAGCATGTGCAAGGTGGAGTTCCACCTTGTGGGCACGTCGCATATGAGGCAGTGAGAGGGAAGGCCAAAGTTACGCTGCAGCGCTGACAGGCGAGCAGCAGCAGGGTCAGAACACCGAAAGACCGCACAAACGGCCTGCACTTTCTGCAGCAGCTTTGACATATTGAGGTAATTTTTAAAGAACCTCTCCACCAGAAAATTCAGCACATGCACCAGGCAAGGCATGTGCGTCAAACCGGTTAGTCCGAGAGTAGGGATGAGCGAACCCGAACTGTATAGTTCGGGTTCGTACCGAATTTTGGGGTGTCCGCGACACGGACCCGAACCCGAACATTTTAGTAAAAGTCCGGGTTCGGGTTCGGTGTTCGTCGTTTTCTTGGTGCTTTTTGAAAGGCTGCAAAGCAGCCAATCAACAAGCGTCATACTACTTGCCCCAAGAGGCCATCACAGCCATGCCTACTATTGGCATGGCTGTGATTGGCCAGTGCAGCATGTGACCCAGCCTCTATTTAAGCTGAAGTCACGTAGCGCCACACGTCACTCTGCTCTGATCAGTGTAGGGAGAGGTTGCAGCTGCGACTGTTAGGGCGAGATTAGGCAGTGATTAACTCCTCCAAAAGACTTAAGTCAGTGATGGATCTACAGCTGTGGATCATTGAACTGCTGCTATTCAATTGCTCACTGTTTTTAGGCTGCCCAGAGCGTTTTTCATTCACTTTTTTCTGGGGTGATCGGCGGCCATTTTGTGTCTTGTGGTGCGCCAGCACAAGCTGCCACCAAGTACATTTTGTATTGTATTTTTTGGCTATATCCTACATCAGGGGCAAGCTGTCACCAAGTGCATTTAACCATCAATAGTGTGGTTATTTTTTGGGCTATATCCTACATCAGGGTCAAGCTGTCACCAAGTGCATTTAACCATTAATAGTGTGGTTATTTTTTGGCTATATCCTACATCAGGGTCAAGCTGTCACCAAGTGCATTTAACCATCAATAGTGTGGTTATTTGTGGGCTATATCCTACATATGGGGCAAGCTGTCACCAAGTGCATTTAACCATCAATAGTGTGGTTATTTTTGGGGCTATATCCTACATCAGGGTCAAGCTGTCACCAAGTGCATTTAACCATCAATAGTGTGGTTATTTTTTGGCTATATCCTACATATGGGGCAAGCTGTCACCAAGTGCATTTAACCATCAATAGTGTGGTTATTTTTTGGCTATATCCTACATCAGGGTCAAGCTGTCACCAAGTGCATTTAACCATCAACATTGTGCTTATTTTTTGGCTATATCCTACATCAGGGGCTTGGCTGTGCTTGCTATTTTATTGAGGGGTGAAATACAATTGTCAAAATAGCAGTACCCTAAATCTGGTGTTTCAGCTGTGGCCAGCCAATTGTAATACTGTCTGCTGTCTGGCAAAGGATATATTTTTGTTCAGGGTTGAAATACAATTCCCAACTTAGCAATTCTCTAAATTAGTGGTTTCTGCTGTATCAGGCCTACTTTAAATCTATCCCTAAAAGGGTATATTAGATTCAAGGTGCAGATAGGGTCATTCTCAATAACTTCGCACACACGCTACTGTGCAATTCCAAGTCTAATTCTGTCTGTAAACATATACCTGTCACCCAGCACCTAAATAATAGGCCTCAAATTTATATTCAGCTAAATCTGTGGTTATTCCTGTAGCTGGTCAAGTTATTTTGGGTTCCGTCAAAGCACAGTTTTTGTTCTGGGTTGAAATACAATTCCCAACTTAGGGCTCTTTCACACTTGTGTTCTTTTCTTCCGGCATAGAGTTCCGTCGTCGGGGCTCTATGCCGGAAGAATCCTGATCAGTTTTATCCTAATGCATTCTGAATGGAGTGAAATCCGTTCAGGATGCATCAGGATGTCTTCAGTTCAGGACCGGAACGTTTTTTGGCCGGAGAAAATACCGCAGCATGCTGCGCTTTTTGCTCCAGCCAAAAATCCTGAAGACTTGCCGCAAGGCCGGATCCGGAATGAATGCCCATTGAAAGGCATTGATCCGGATCCGGCTCCGGCCTTAAGCTAAACGTCGTTTCGGCGCGTTGCCGGATGCGACGTTTAGCCTTTTCTCAATGGTTACCATGGCTGCCGGGATGCTAAAGTCCTGGCAGCCATGGTAAAGTGTAGTGGGGAGCGGGGGAGCAGCAGACTTACCATCCGTGCGGCTCCCGGGGCGCTCCAGAGTGACGTCAGGGCGCCCCAAGCGCATGGATCACGTGATCGCATGGCACGTCATCCATGCGCATGGGGCGCTCTGACGTCACTCTGGAGCGCCCTGGGAGCCGCATGGACTGTAAGTATACCGCTCCCCCGCTCCTACTATGGCAACCAGGACTTTAATAGCGTCCTGGGTGCCATAGTAACACTGAAAGTCATCCAGCGCCTAAATACTAGGCCTCAAATTTACATTCAGCTAAATCTGTTGTTACTGCTGTGCCTTTATTAGTGTAATACCTAAATAGATAGCCAGATAGTGTTAGGTGTCTGTAAAAAAAAGGGCCTGAATTTGAATTCAATACATGGGGCCAAATAATATTTTTCTTATTGTGGTGAACGGTAACAATGAGGAAAACATCTAGTAAGGGACGTAGACGCGGACATGGTCGTGGTGGTGTTAGTGGACCCTCTGGTGCTGGGAGAGGACGTGGCCGTTCTCCCACAGCCACACGTCCTAGTGTACCAACTACCTCAGGTCCCAATAGCCGCCAGAATTTACAGCGATATTTGGTGGGGCCCAATGCCGTTCTAAGGATGGTAAGGCCTGAGCAGGTACAGGCATTAGTCAATTGGGTGGCCGACAGTGGATCCAGCACATTCACATTATCTCCCACCCAGTCTTCTGCAGAAAGCGCACAGATGGCGCCTGAAAACCAAGCCCATCAGTCTGTCACATCACTCCCATGCATTCCAGGGAAACTGTCTGAGCCTCAAGTTATGCAGCAGTCTCTTATGCTTTTTTAAGTCTCCGCTGGCAGGGTTTCCCAAGGGCATCCACCTAGCCCTTCCCCAGCGGTGGAAGACATAGAATGCACTGACGCACAACCACTTATGTTTCCTGATAATGAGGACATGGGAATACCACCTCAGCATGTCTCTGATGACGAAACACAGGTGCCAACTGCTGCGTCTTTCTGCAGTGTGCAGACTGAACAGGAGGTCAGGGATCAAGACTGGGTGGAAGACGATGCAGGGGACGATGAGGTCCTAGACCCCACATGGAATAAAGGTCGTGCCACTGACTTTCACAGTTCGGAGGAAGAGGCAGTGGTGAGACAGAGCCAACAGCGTAGCAAAAGAGAGAGCAGTGGGCAAAAGCAGAACACCCGCCGCCAAGAGACTCCGCCTGCTACTGACCACCGCCATCTGGGACCGAGCACCCCAAAGGCAGCTTCAAGGAGTTCCCTGGCATGGCACTTCTTCAAACAATGTGTTGACGACAAGACCCGAGTGGTTTGCATGCTGTGCCATCAGAGCCTGAAGCGAGGCATTAACGTTCTGAACCTTAGCACAACCTGCATGACCAGGCACCTGCACGCAAAGCATGAACTGCAGTGGAGTAAATACCTTAAAAACAAGGAAGTCACTCAGGCTCCCCCTGCTACCTCTTCTGCTGCTGCCGCCTCGGCCTCTTCTGCTGCTGCCGCCTCGGCCTCTTCCTCCGCCTCTGGAGGAACGTTGGCACCTGCCGCCCAGCAAACAGAGGATGTACCACCAACACCACCACCACCTCCGTCACCCAGCATCTCAACCATGTCACACGCCAGCGTTCAGCTCTCCATCTCACAAACATTTGAGAGAAAGCGTAAATTCCCACCTAGCCACCCTCGATCCCTGGCCCTGAATGCCAGCATTTCTAAACTACTGGCCTATGAAATGCTGTCATTTAGGCTGGTGGACACAGACAGCTTCAAACAGCTCATGTCGCTTGCTGTCCCACAGTATGTTGTTCCTAGCCGGCACTACTTCTCCAAGAGAGCCGTGCCTTCCCTGTACAACCAAGTATCCGATAAAATCAAGTGTGCACTGCGCAACGCCATCTGTGGCAAGGTCCACCTAACCACAGATACGTGGACCAGTAAGCACAGCCAGGGACGCTATATCTCCCTAACTGCACACTGGGTAAATGTAGTGGCGGCTGGGCCCCAGGCGGAGAGCTGTTTGGCGCACGTCCTTCCGACGCCAAGGATCGCAGGGCAACTTTCTTTGCCTCCTGTTGCCTCCTCCTCCTACTTGGCTTCCTCCTCCTCTTCTTCCACCTGCTCATCCAGTCAGCCACATACCTTCACCACCAACTTCAGCACAGCCCGGGGTAAACGTCAGCAGGCCATTCTGAAACTCATATGTTTGGGGGACAGGCCCCACACTGCACAGGAGATGTGGCGGGGTATAGAACAACAGACCGACGAGTGGTTGCTGCCGGTGAGCCTCAAGCCCGGCCTGATGGTGTGCGATAATGGGCAAAATATCGTTGCAGCTCTGGGACTTGCCGGTTTGACGCACATCCCTTGCCTGGCGCATGTGCTGAATTCGGTGATGCAGAAGTTCATTCACAACTACCCCGACATGTCAGAGCTGCTGCATAAAGTGCGGGCCGTCTGTTTGCGCTTCCGGCGTTCACATCCTGCCGCTGCTCGCCTGTCGCTACAGCGTAACTTCGGCCTTCCCGCTCACCGCCTCATATGCGACGTGCCCACCAGTGGAACTCCACCTCGCACTTGCTGGACAGACTGTGCGAGCAGCAGCAGGCCATAGTGGAGTTTCAGCTGCAGCACGCACGGGTCAGTCGCACTGCGGAACAGCACCACTTCACCACCAATGACTGGGCCTCCATGCGAGACCTGTGTGCCCTGTTGCGCTGTTTCGAGTACTCCACCAACATGGCCAGTGGCGATGACGCCGTTATCAGCGTTACAATACCACTTCTATGTCTCCTTGAGAAAACACTTAGGGTGATGATGGAAGAGGAGGTCGCCCAGTAGGAGGAGGAGGAGGAAGAGGGGTCATTTTTAGCACTTTCAGGACAGTCTCTTCGAAGTGACTCAGAGGGAGGTTTTTTGCAACAGCAGAGGCCAGGTACAAATGTGGCCAGCCAGGGCCCACTACTGGAGGACGAGGATGAGGAGGAGGTAGAGGAGGATGAGGATGAAGCATGGTCACAGCAGGGTGGCACCCAATGCAGCTTGGGCCCATCACTGGTGCATGGCTGGGGGGAAACGCAGGACGATGACGATACGCCTCCCACAGAGGACAGCTTGTCCTTACCTCTGGGCAGCCTGGCACACATGAGCGAATACATGCTGCAGTGCCTGCGCAACGACAGCAGAGTTGCCCACATTTTAACGTGTGTGGACTACTGGGTTGCCACCCTGCTGGATCCACGGTACAAAGACAATGTGCCCACCTTACTTCCTGCACTGGAGCGTGATAGGAAGATTCGCGAGTACAAGCGCACGTTGGTAGACGCGCTACTGAGAGCATTCCCAAATGTCACAGGGGAACAAGTGGAAGCCCAAGGCCAAGGCAGAGGAGGAGCAAGAGGTCGCCAAGGCAGCTGTGTCACGGCCAGCTCCTCTGAGGGCAGGGTTAGCATGGCAGAGATGTGGAAAAGTTTTGTCAACACGCCACAGCTAACTGCACCACCACCTGAAACGCAACGTGTTAGAAGGAGGCAACATTTCACTAACATGGTGGAACAGTACTTGTGTACACCCCTCCACGTACTGACTGATGGTTCGGCCCCATTCAACTTCTGGGTCTCCAAATTGTCCACGTGGCCAGAGCTATCCTTTTATGCCTTGGAGGTGCTGGCCTGCCCGGCGGCCAGCGTTTTGTCTGAACGTGTATTTTCAGCACGGCAGGGGGCATCATTACAGACAAACGCAGCCGCCTGTCTACAGCCAATGTGGACAAGCTGACGTTCATAAAAATGAACCAGGCATGGATCCCACAGGACCTGTCCATCCCTTGTGCAGATTAGACATTAACTACCTCCCCTTAACCATATATTATTGTACTCCAGGGCACTTCCTCATTCAATCCTATTTTTATTTTCATTTTACCATTATATTGCGGGGCAACCCAAAGTTGAATGAACCTCTCCTCTGTCTGGGTGCCGGGGCCTAAATATATGACAATGGACTGTTCCAATGTTGGGTGACGTGAAGCATGATTCTCTGCTATGACATGAAGACTGATTTTCCTCTGACATGAAGACTGATTCTCTGTTACGGGACCTCTCTCCTCTGCCTGGGTGCCTGGGCCTAAATATCTGACAATGGACTGTTCCAGTGTTAGGAGACGTAAAGCATGATTCTCTGCTATGACATGAAGACTGATTCTCTGCTGACATGAAGCCAGATTCTCTGTCACGGGACCTCTCTCCTCTGCCTGGGTGCCTGGGCCTAAATATCTGACAATGGACTGTTCCAGTGTTGGGTGACGTAAAGCATGATTCTCTGCTATGCCATGAAGACTGATTCTCTGCTGACATGAAGCCAGATTCTCTGTTACGGGACCTCTCTCCTCTGCCTGGGTGCCTGGGCCTAAATATCTGACAATAGACTGTTCCAATGTTGGGTGACGTGAAGCATGATTCTCTGCAATGACATGAAGACTGATTCTCTGCTGACATGAAGCCAGATTCTCTGTTACGGGACCTCTCTCCTCTGCCTGGATGCCGGGGCCTAAATATCTGACAATGGACTGTTCCAGTGTTGGGTGACGTGAAGCATGATTCTCTGCTATGACATGAAGACTGATTCTCTGTTGACATGAAGCCAGATTCTCTGTTACGGGACCTCTCTCCTCTGCCTGGGTGCCTGGGCCTAAATATCTGACAATGGACTGTTCCAGTGTTGGGTGACATAAAGCATGATTCTCTGCTATGACATGAAGACTGATTCTCTGCTGACATGAAGCCAGATTCTCTGTTACGGGACCTCTCTCCTCTGCCTGGGTGCCTGGGCCTAAATATCTGACAATAGACTGTTCTAATGTTGGGTGACGTGAAGCATGATTCTCTGCAATGACATGAAGACTGATTCTCTGCTGACATGAAGCCAGATTCTCTGTTACAGGACCTCTCTCCTCTGCCTGGATGCCGGGATGCCGGGTCCTAAATATCTGACAATGGACTGTTCCAGTGTTGGGTGACGTGAAGCATGATTCTCTGCTATGACATGAAGACTGATTCTCTGTTGACATGAAGCCAGATTCTCTGTTACGGGACCTCTCTCCTCTGCCTGGGTGCCTGGGCCTAAATATCTGACAATGGACTGTTCCAGTGTTGGGTGACGTAAAGCATGATTCTCTGCTATGACATGAAGACTGATTCTCTGCTGACATGAAGCCAGATTCTCTGTTACGGGACCTCTCTCCTCTGCCTGGGTGCCTGGGCTTAAATATCTGACAATGGACTGTTCCAGTGTTGGGTGACGTGAAGCATGATTCTCTGCTATGACATGAAGACTGATTCTCTGCTGACATGAAGCCAGATTCTCTGTTATGGGACCTCTCTCCTCTGCCTGGGTGCCGGGGCCTAAATATATGACAATGGACTGTTACAGTGGTGGGTGACGTGAAGCCAGATTCTCTGCTATGGGACCTCTCTCCAATTGATATTGGTTAATTTTTATTTATTTTATTTTTATTTTTATTCATTTCCCTATCTATATTTGTTTGCAGGGGATTTACCTACATGTTGCTGCCTTTTGCAGCCCTCTAGCCCTTTCCTGGGCTGTTTTACAGCCTTTTTAGTGCCGAAAAGTTCGGGTCCCCATTGACTTCAATTGGGTTCGGGTTCGGGACGAAGTTCGGGTGAACTACTCGAACCCGAACATCCAGCTGTTCGCTCAACTTTATCCGAGAGCTTCCACGAGATTTCGCCCATTATCGCACACCACCAGGTCGGGCTTGAGTCTCACTGGCACCAACCACTCATTGGTCTGTTCCATGCCCGTCCACAGCTCCTGCGCGGTGTGGGGTTTGTCCCCCAAACAGATAAGTTTTAAAACTGCCTGCTGTCATTTACCCCTGGCTGTGCTGAAGTTGGTGGTGAAGGTGTTATGCTGACTGGATGAGGAGGTGTTAGGCAACAGGAGGCAAATTGAAGCGCTGTGCAATCCTCGGTGGTGGAAGGACATGCGCCAAGCTGCTATACGCCTCAAGCCCAGCCGCCACTGCATTTACCTAGTGTGCTGTTCGCGAGATATAATGTCCCTGACCGTGCTTACTAGTCCACGTATCAGTAGTTAGGTGGACCTTGCCACAGATGGCGTTGCGCAGTGCACACCTGATTTTGTGCCCTACTTGGTTGTGCAGGGAAGGGTGGCTCGCCTGGAAAAGTAATGGTGGCTGTGCACGAAGTACTGTGGGACAGCCACCGCCATAAGGCCTTTAAAACCATCCGTCTCCACCAGACAGAATGACATCATTTCAAAGCACATTGTCTGAAGAACTGACACGCCAGGGAACTCCTTGGAGATGGCTTTGGTATGCTCGGTTCCTTGCTGCATTGGTCAGTACCAGGCGGACTGTCTAGGGGCGGCCACTCCGCTTTTGCACCCTGCTCACTCTTCTGCTGTGCTGGTGGCTCTGTGCGACCACAACCTCTTCCTCCGAACTAGACAGGTCACTCGCATGACCTTGATTCCATGTGGGGGTCGAGGACCTCATCGTCCTCAACATCATCTTCCACCCAGTCTTCATCCCTGCCTCCCTTGTCGGTCTGCACACTGCAGAAAGCCACAGCAGTTGGCACCTGTGTTTCGTCATCATCCGAGATGTGCTGCTGTTGTCCTCCCATGTACTCATCTTGAAATATTAGTGCGAGCAGCTCTGGGGCTCATACTATTTTTCCGCTCCACCAGTTAAATCCACCAGAGCCCCCTGCCGGTGAACTTGTCTGATGTACCCCAGAGCGATTTGAGCCTGTTATTCCTGATTTTGTAGGCCAACCAGGAATCCAGATTTCCACAGTGGCCTTCACTGAATTGACTATTTTAGTCTTTTTTTCAGTGACCACTTTGTAAATCTGATGGTGGAGTAGACGAACCTATACGCCCAACAGTTCGTTGCTCAAGATCCAGGCTCCTTTTTGGCTAGTTCCGGTAGCTGGACCCCGGTCAGTGCAGCCGAGATGAGGACGTTTTGGGGCCTCGTGCTGCACATGGGCCTAGTCAAGAAACTTAGTGTCAGGCATTACTGGAGTGGGGACGTCCTCTACCAGACCCCACTTTACAGTATGGCCATGACACGCTCCCGGTTTGAGGCCATCCGGAAATGCCTGCATTATTCAGATAATCCAGCATGTCCCCCCCCCCCCCCCCCCCCCGAGGTGATCCTGCCTATGACCTCCTGTACAAAATCAGGCCGGTCATCGATCACTTTGGGGCCAAATTTGTACAGGCCTATGTACCTGGAAGTTGATGAGTCTCTCATTGCGTTCAAGGGAAAACTCATTTTCCGCCAGTATGACCCTCTAAGTGGGCGAGGTATGTCGTGAAGCTGTACAAACTTTGTGAGAGTACCTCAGGGTGCACTTACAAGTTTTGTGTGTACGAGGGGCGAGATTCCCGTATTAATACCCCAGAATGTCCCCCCACTCTGGGTGTTAGCGGGAAACTTGTTTGGGACCTTATGCACCCACTGCTAGATAAGGGTTACCACCTGTACGTGGATAATTGTTATACTAGTATCCCCTTGTTCCAGTCCCTCGCCGCCAGATCTACGTCCGCTTGTGGGACCGTGCGGAAAAATCTACGCGGCCTCCCTGCCCACGCCCTCCAGGTACCTATCCCCAGGAGTGAGACCCGTGCCCTTACCACTGGAAACCTGTTGCTGGTCAGATATAAGGACAAGAGGGATATCCTTGTACTGTCCACAATTCATGGTAACGGCATCACCCCTGTCCGAGATACCGCGGCAACGGTCCTCAAGCCCAAAAGCCCAATTGTATCGTCGACTAAAATCGGTATATGGGAGGAGTTGATCTCTCTTATCAAGTCCTGAAGCCATATAACACCATGCACAAAACCCGGGCATGGTACAGAAAGTTGCGGTCTACTTGGTGCAGGTCGCCTTGTACAGCTCTTTTGTGCTGTCCTGGAGCGCTGGCAACACAGGGACATTCCTTCAGTTCTATTAGACAGTCCTCAAGGACCTGATCTTTTCTGAACGGGAAAGAGCAGGCCGGAGTACCTCAGGAACTGGAGGCGCCCGGATCGTCCCTGGCCAACACTTTCCAGGTGTTGTCCCCCATACTGGAAAGAAGGGACGGACCCAAAAAAGGTGAAGTGTGTCACAGGAGAGGGGATACGGAAGGACACGTACCCCGATCATCCCGGCCTCTGCATTATTGGTTGCTTCAGGGAGTACCACACTTCAATGGAGTACTAAATTTATATCCCAATTTAGCCACTGACAATCGGATAAAAAACTGGTTCTCAGACTTGAGACACTAAAACAAAAAAAATTCTCTAAAATATTATTTTGTAAGACTAAAATAAATAAAAAAGTAGACATATTAGTTATCGCCGCGTACGTAAGAATCTGCTCTCTAAAAATCCCCCCCCCAAACCCTCAGATGAACATGGTCAAAAAATAAAATAAAAACGGTGCAAAAAAAAAGGTATGTCACCTTGCATCACAAAAATTGTAATAGCAAGCGATCAAAAAATCATATGCCCCTCACAATAGTGCCAATAAAACTGTCCTCTCATCCCACAAAAAAACAGCCCCTACCTAAGATAATCAGCTAAAAACTTTTTTTTAAAAAGGACTCTTAGACTATGGAGATACTAAAATGTTTTTTTTGTTTATAGAAAGATAATATAGTGTAAAACATTAATAAATAAATAGTAGACATATTAGGTATCGCCTCAGATGAACACAGTAAAAAATAAAAACCATGCCAAAAAGGCAATTTTTTGGCAAATTTTCCATTTTAATCAATTTTTTTTTCCAATAACAAAGCAAGGGTTAACAGCCAAACAAAACGTAATATTTATTACCCTCATACTGTAGTTTACAGAAACACCACATATGTGGTCGTAAACTGCTGTATGACCAAACGGCAGAGCGTAGAAGGAAAGGAATGCGGTATGGTTTCTGGAAGGCAGATTTTGATGGCCTTTTTTTTTTTGGGCACCATGTGCCATTTGAAGCCTCCCTGAGGCACCCCTAGAGTAAAAACTCCATAAAAGTGACCCCATCTAAGAAACTACGCCCCTCAAGGTATTCAAAACGGATTTTACAAACATTGTTAACCCTTTCTTGGCAAATGGAGATGAAATTTCAGAATTTCTATTTCTTGTAAACTTGCCTCACAAAAATGTAATATAGAGCAACCAAAAATCATATGTACCCTAAAAATAGTCACAACCAAACTGCCACCTTATCCTGTAGTTTCTTAAATGGGGTCACTTTTATGGAGTTTCTACTCTAGGGGTGCATCAAGGGGGCTTTAAATGGGACATGGTGTAAATAAACAAGTCCAGCAAAATCTGCCTTCCAAAAACCATACGGCTCACCTTTCCCTCTACGCCCTACTGTGTGCCCGTACAGTAGTTTACGGCCACATATGGGGTGTTTCTGCAAACTACGGAATCGGGGCAATAAATATAGCATTTTGTTTGGCTGTTAACCCTTGCTTTGCTGCTAGAAAAAAATGGATTAAAATGGAAAATTTGCCATTAACTCTTGTGGAACACCTAAAGGGTTAACAACGTTTGTAAAATCAGTTTTGAATACCTTAAGGGGTGTAGTTTTAGAATTGGGTCCATTTTAGGTGGTTTATATTATATAAGCCTTACAAAGTGACTTCAGACCTGAACTGGTCCCTAAAAATTGGGTTTTTGAAAATTTCTTCTAAATTTCTAAGCCTTGTAACATCCCTAAAATATAGAATATCATTCCCAAAATGATCCAAACATGAAGTAGACATATGGGGAATGTAAAGTAATAACTATTTTTGGAGGTATTGCTATGTATTATAGAAGTAGAGAAATGGAAATTTGCAATTTTTAAAAAAATGTTGGTAAATTTTGTATTTTTTATAAATAAAAATGAATTTTTTTTAACTTTATTTTACCAGTGTCATGAAGTACAATATGCAACAAAAAAAGTCTCAGAATGGCCTGGATAAGTCAAAGCGTTTTAAAGTTATCACCACTTAAAGTGACACTGGTCAGATTTGCAAAATAATGGCCTGGTCCTTAAGGTGAAATAAGGCTGTGTCCTAAAGGGGTTAACCAGACTTTTGCCTGAGGCTCAGTGACAATGTCATGTTGGATTACGGAAGTGCATCCAGGAAGGTCCAAGAACACATCTATGTGTCCGACTAACAAACTCCCTGGTCTCATGAGCTGTTTAGAGGTGATGCTGTCAGCTATTTTTATTGTGACAACCGCTGCCCATGCATCAGACAGAGGAGTCGGAACCTCTTCCACTAGAAAACCCTGTCATGGGCTGTCTTCCATACAGGTTTCCCTATCCTTCCAAGGTTTTAGTAAATTAACATGGTAAACCTGCTCCGGCTTTCGCCTCCCCCGGCTGGTGTACCTTTTAATTTACCTCTCCAATTTTTTGACGTACCTCGTAGGGCCCCTGCCATCTGGCTAGGAACTTACTGTCCACTGTCAGCACCAGAACCAAAACCCGATCACCAGGGTTAAAGCTCCGGACCCGAGCCTGCCGATTATAGATCTGACTCTGGACTTGCTGAGTGGCCTCATAAAACTCCCAGACAAGAGGCAAAACGGTCTCTATCCGCTGTTGCATCTTGGTAACATATTTAAGGACGCTTTAAATTGGAGTGGGTTGTTGTTCCCACACCTCTTTGGCTACGTCCAACAAACCATGAGGATGTCTGCCATATAGCAATTCGAAGGGCGAGAACCCAGTAGAGGCCTGGGGCACCTCTCGCACTGCGAATATGAGATAGGGCAGAAGAAGGTCCCAATCCTTTCCATGTTTGGACACCACCCTTTTTAACATGATTTTTAGAGGTTTTTTAAACCTTTCAACAAGTCCGTCCGTTTGTGGATGGTACACAGACGTCCGTAACTGTTTAATACTCAGCAACTTACAGAGTTCCCTCATGACCTTGGACATAAAAGGGGTCCCCTGGTCAGTCAGGACCTCTTTAGGTAGCCCCACTCGGGAGAACATTTCCATTAGCTCTTTAGCTATAAGTTTTGCTGATGTATGTCGCAGTGGCACTGTCTCCTGGTACTGAGTGGCGTAATTAATGACAACCAAGATGTGTTGGTGTCCTCTAGCGAACTTCGGTACTGGGCCTACTAGGTCCATAACTAGAGTACAGCGAACCCGAACTGTAAGGTTCGGGTTCGTACCGAACTTTAGGTTTTTTGGCACCCGAACATTTACGTAAAAGTTCAGGTTCGGTGTTCGGCGATTTCTTGGCACTTTTTGAAAGGCTGCACAGCAGCCAATCAACAAGCGTCATACTACTTGGCCCAAAAGGCCGTGATTGGCCAACTGCAGCATGTGACCCAACCTCTATTTAAGCTGGAGTCACGTAGCGCCGTCCGTCACTCTGCTCGGATTAGTGAAGGGAGAGGCTGCTGTGAGGGAGAGATCAGGGAGAAATCTTATCAAGAACTACTTTTTTTTACTCAGCGATCTACAGCAAATGTTTTGTGGGTGCAGTGCACAATTTTTTTAAGCCTGCCCTGAGCCAACTACTGCTGAAAATGAACTTTTTTTTTATTTCAGTTTGTCAATATCAATACATAATCGGCAGCCATTTTATGCAACAATAGTGCACCAGCACAGGCTATCTGCATGTCTGCAAGTCCAGAAATACATCTTTTTGCTTACTGGGGCGAAAAAACCCTCTAATATACTGCACATCTGCATGTGACGTGCATGTGACTGTCACATTTATGCCAGAAATACATATTTTTGCTTACTGGGGTGAAAAAAAAAACCTTTTAATATACTGCACATCTGGGATTAGACGTGCATAAGTGACTGTGACATTTAAGCCACAAATACCACTGTCATATAGAGTTAAAAAAAATTATAAAAATTTAGTGCAATACCCTACATCAGGGTTTTTATTGACGGTTAATTATTTTTAACAGACTTAACCACTTTTTAGTTTGCTTTGTGAACGCTAACTATCTAATAAGGGATGCGGTCATGGTCGTGGTGGTGTTGGTGGAGCCTCTGGTGCAGGGAGAAGACGTGGCCGTCCTGCCACAGCTACATGTCCTACTGAACCTACTATCTCAGGTCCCAGTAGCTGCCAGAATCTACAGCGATATTTGGTCGGGCCTAATACCGTTCTAAGGATGGTAAGGCCTGAGCAAGTACAGGCGCTAGTCAATTGGGTGGCCGACAGTGGATCCAGCACGTTCACATTATCTCCCACCCAGTCTTCTGCAGAAAGCGCACAGGTGGCGCCTGAAACCCATGCCCATCAGTCTGTCACATCACAGCCGTGCATATCGGGGAACCTGTCTGAGCCTCAAGTCATGCAGCAGTCTCTTATGCTGTTTGAAGACTCTGCTGGCAGGGTTTTCTAAGGGCATCCACCTAGCCCTTCCCCAGGGGTGGAAGACATAGAATGCACTGACGCACAACCACTTATGTTTCCTGATGAGGACATGGGAATACCACCTCAGCACGTCTCTGATTATGACGAGACACAGGTGCCAACTGCTGCGTCTTTCTTCAGTGTGCAGACCGAAAAGGAGGTCAGGGTGGAAGATGATGCAGGGGACGCTGAGGTCCTAGACCCCAATGGAATGAAGGTCATGCCACTGACTTTCAGAGTTTGGAGGAAGCGGCAGTGGTGAGACTGAGCCAACAGCGTAGCAAAAGCGGGAGCAGGGTGAAAAAGCAGAGCAGCCGTTTCCAAAACAGTTCGCCTGCTACTGGCCACAGTCACCAGGGACCGAGCACACCAAAGGCAGCTTCAAGGAGTTCCCTGGCATGGCACTTCTTCACACAATGTGCTAATGACAAGACCCGAGTGGTTTGCATGCTGTGACATCAGAGCCTGAAGCCAGGCATTAATGTTCTGAACCTTAGCACAACCTGCATGACCAGGCATCTACATGCAAGACACGGTGCTGCAGTGGATAAGCACCTTCAAAACCAAGAAAGGGCTCAGGCCCCTTCTGCTCCCTCTTCTGCTGCTGCCTCTGCCTCTGGAGGAATGTTGGTACCTGCCGCCCAGCAGAGTATGTGCCACCAACAACACCACCTCCGTCACAAAGTATCTCCACGATGTCACACGGAAGTGTTCAGCTCTCCATCTCACAAACCTTTGATAGAAAGCGTAAATTCCCACCTAGCCACCCTCGATCCCTGGCCCTGAATGCCATCATTTCTAAACTACTGGCTTTTGAAATGCTGTCATTCAGGCTGGTGAAGACGGACAGCTTCAAAACAGCTCATGTTGCTTGATGTTCCACCGTACGTCGTTACCAGACGCCACTACTTCTCCAGGAGAGCCGTGCCCTCCCAGCACAACCAAGTATCGGATAAAAGTGTGCACTGCGCAACACCATCTGTGGCAAGGTCCACCTAACCACAGATACGTGGACCAGTAAGCACAGCCAGGGAAGCTATATCTCCCTAACTGCATACTGGGTAAATGTAGTGGCGCCGCACATCCTTCCGCCGCCAAGGATCGCAGGGCATCATTCTTTGCCTCCTGTTGCCTCCTCTTCTATCACCTCCTCATCCGCTCAGTGACAGACCTTCACCACCAATTTTAGCACAGCCAGGGGTAAACGTCAGCAGGCCGTTCTGAAACTGATGTGTTTGGGGGACAGGCCCCATACCGCGCAGGAGTTTTGGTGGGTTATAGAACAACAGACCGACGAGTGGTTGCTGCCAGTGAGCAGCCTGAAGCCCGACCTGGTGGTGTGCGATAATGGGCGAAATCTCATGCAGCTCTGGGACTAGCCGGTTTGACGCACATCCCTTGCCTGGCGCATGTGCTGAATTTGGTGGTGCAGAAATTCGTTCACAACTACCCCAACATGTCAGAGCTGCTGCGTAAAGTGCGGGCCGTCTATGTTCGCTTCCGGCATTCTCATCCTGCCGCCGCTTGGCTGACTGCACTACAGCGTAACTTCGACCTTTCCGCTCACCGCCTCATATGCGACGTGCCCACCAGGTGGAACTCCACCTTGCACATGCTGGAGAGACTGTGCGAGCAGCAGCAGGCCATAGTGGAGTTTCAGCTGCAGCACGCACTGGTGAGTCGCACTGCAGAACAGCACCACTTCACCACCAATGACTGGGCCTCCATGCGAGACCTGTGTGCCCTGTTGCGCTGTTTAGAGTACTCCACCAACATGGCCAGTGGCGATGACGCCATTATCAGCATTACAATACCACTTCTATGTCTCCTTGAGAAAACACTTAGGCCGATGATGGAAGAGGATGCGGCCCAGGACGAGGAGGAGGAAGAGGGGTCATCTCTAACACTTTCAGGCCAGTCTTTTAGAAGTGGCTCAGAAAGAGGATTTTTGCAACAGCAGAGGCCAGGTACAAATTTGGCCAGCCAGGGCCCACTACTGGAGGACGAGGATGGGGATGAAGCATGTTCGCAGCGGGGTGGCTTCCAACGCAGCTCAGGCCCGTCACTAGTGTGTGGCTGGGGGGGATACAGAGGACGCAGATGATACGCCTCCCACAGAGGACAGCTTGTCCTTACCTCTGGGCAGCCTGGCACACATGAGCGACTACATGCAGCAGTGCCTGCGCAACGACAGCAGAGTTGCCCACATTTTAACGTGTGCTGACTACTGGGTGGCCACCCTGCTAGATCCCCGTTACAAAGACAATGTGCTGTCCTTAATTCCCTTACTGGAGCGTGATATTTTGGGGGATACCCCTATGTAAAAATGCAAAATAACACACATCTGTGTTGGCTACCTATTCCTCCTTCGTCACCGCTTCCACCTAGACTGCCACGTGAGCCTACACTGCCACATCCACCCAGTCACCGCCTCCTCAACCTCTTAGAGACATAGAAACATAGAATGTGTCGGGAGATAAGAACCATTTGGCCTATCTAGTCTGCCCAATATACTGAATACTATGGATAGCCCATGGCCCTATCTTATATGAAGGATGGCCTTATGCCTATCCCATGCATGCTTAAACTCCTTCACTGTATTTGCAGCAACCACTTCTGCAGGAAGGCTATTCCATGCATCCACTACTCTCTTCCTCCTACATAATTTTTAATGTTTATTTTTTAAGGTCTTTTATGTTTTTTAATTCATTTCCCTATCCACATTTGTTTTCAGAGCATTTGCCATGCTCTTAAGCACATCTTGCTGCCTTTTGCAGCCCTCTATCTCTTTCCATGACATTTTTACAGCCATTTTAGTGCTTAAAAGTTTGGGTCCCCATTGACTTCAATGGAATTTGGGGTCAAGTTCGGGTCCCGAACCTGAATTATTTTTTTCACGTTCGGCTGAATCTGCCGAACCTGAACATCCAGGTGTCCGTTTAACTCTATCCATAACGATACGCTCAAATGGTACCTCGATGATCGGGAGAGGTACCAAGGGAAGGGACTGCAAAAAAGGTGCTGGGGGCTAGTTGCCTGGCAGGTCGGGCAAGACTTGCAGAACTAGTCCACCTCTTTAAACACACTGGGCCAGTAAAACCGTTGTAGTATCTGATCCTGTGTTTTCTGCATTCCCAGATGCCCCCCAGAGAACATGCTGGTGGGCTCACTCTAACACGAGTTTGCAATAAGCCTGGGGCACCACCAACTGTTCAATGGATTTACTTTGCAGCTGATTTACCCGATACAACATATCCTGATGAACCACAAAACAGGGGAACACCGACTCTGCCCCTGGTTGTTGTGGTTCACCATCTATTATTAGTAATTTTCCCAGGCTCGAGATAAGTGTTGTGTAGTATCAAAATTATCCCTGGAGACATTGAGGTCTGCCAGCTCAGTCCCCTGCGGCAAGTCCTCCTTGTCTCCCACCATTACACTTAGCGGAGTTGTTTCCCCCCCTCTTCCACTGAAGTGGCGGTCACCCCTACCGCTGGCCCTTCAGATTCAGGTTTCCAGGGTTCTGGTCTCCCCCCTGAGCCAGTCCACTCTGCTAGGGTTACCCCTGTCTCATGGGTATCAGTCACTCTTGTAATATGCCACAGTGCCGGAAAGCAAGGGAAGTCTCTCCCTATTATAAGTTCATAGTGCAGGTTGGTTGCGACAGCCACCTCGTGGGTCCACCTGCCGGAAACCGTTGACAGAGACATCATAGCAGTAGGGTAGTCTTTTAAGTCCCCATGTATACACATGACTCCGACCTTACGGCCAGTGTACTCAGCAGAGTGTACCAGGGAAGCCCTTACCAGGGTCACCAGACTCCCTGAGTCCAACAGAGCCTCTGATGGAGTTTCTCCCACCTCCACCACAGGTGGTTCAGAGACTCTGGAGCTTCCATGGCACACTGTTTTCTGGCATACAATGATTGACGGAAGTCATAGTTCGTGTCCATGGGTTCCCCCTGATGTGGACAGTCAGCTCGAACATGGCCAGTCTCCTGACACCGCCAGCAGATTATAGGAGCGGGGTCCACAGCGGTTACATCCTGGGCGGGTTTGGTGGGCACCAGTCGCCGGGTCCGGGGTGGAGAGTTACGAGATTTGACTGCCCCCTCTCAAAAGAACCCCCTGCAAGTTCCGGGTCGCCTCATAGCGCTCCACCAAGTCGACCATCTCAAGCGCATTACCTGGCCAATCCATTGCTGGAGAGGATGTGGCAGAGCCCTCCAGAACATATCTGCTAACAACCGGTCCAGCATAGCAGTGGGGCTCAGCACGTCAGGATGTAGCAGGTTATAATACTGGGGTATCACCGCCTCAGCAGGGTTGAACTCCCACTGATGCACCCGCTGGGCCTGGTCCAGAACATTCACCCCCAGTCTTGCCAAAATCTCACCCTTTACCTTTGGATAGTCGGCTGCTTGATCGTCCAGCAAATCGAAATACACCCGCTGAGACTCTGATGCCAGAAAGGAGCGACGACCTCAGCCTACTGGTCCTGGGGCAGCCTTTCCCTGGTGGCCACTTTCTCATACATCACCAGGTAGTTTTTCAATGTCATCTGTAGGTGTCATCTAAGGGATCGCTGCACGGACTGCTTTCCGGGCATCGTGGACGCTTGGGGTTGCTCCTGCTGTCTGCAAAGCCATCACGTGTTGTAGCAGCAACTGGTTGGTCTCTTGCTGCTGCTTATTAGCACACAGGTTTGAATCTAGCTGGTTTGATAAATGACATACAGCCATGTGCAAACCAAAAAATATTTTGGCGTTCATGCCTGCCTCACTGCACTTGCCCACTCCAAGCCACCAATTGTAGGGATTTGCTCTGGTAGGCAGGGTAAGCAGACGCAATACAGAGGCAAGACCATGGTTGGAAAGCAAAAGTTCAGTGTTTATTCACACAAAAAGGCAGAAAAGAAAAACAATACTTTGCAGGGTCCTGGTGTTAATTCACACAGCAAGAGTCTTGGTGTTAATTCACACAGCAAGAGTCCACAGAACAAAACATGTCACCTGGAAGTCCACAGCAGGTTTTAGGGTGTCTGACTCCCAGAAGGCAGCTCTCATGCGGCTCTCAGCCTTGCAGCATGGCGGAACTCCTCAGCTCTCAAACACAGAGCTTCCACAGCTCCACTATCACCTAGATCAGGCACCCTTAAACTCGGGCCCTCCAGCTGTTGCAAAACTACAACTCCCAGCATGCCAGAACAGGCTGCATGTGTCAGCCTACAGCAAGGCATTGTGGGAGTTGTAGTTTTACAACAGCTGGAGGGCCGCAGTTTGAGGATGCCTGACCTAGATGATCATTCTACACCCAGCTAAGCTGCTGGCTGGTTTTTTAAATCCCAGCCCAAAACCTGGCCTGGAACGTGGGGAACAGCCACCTACCCTGCTCTTTTGCTCCCAATAAGAACCGGCCCGGATTGGCTTTACAGCCACACTAAGTAAAAACAGTGTCAGCGAGCACTAGCTGCCGCTGACACACAAAATTACCGGTTCCTATCTCACAGAGGCCAGGAACCTCGGTGACACGTACCTTCCGTCAATGACGGAACCTTGAGCCTTCCTACAATTATTTAAGTGATTCAAACGAAAACAAAATCTTCAAACACTTTTCAGTTTATATAGTGAATGTTTGAGTTTGTAAAGAAGAATACAAATACTGCTATTTTTTTAACAGTCTAATCTAAAAAAATATTTTTTGAGGAACAACACAAATTTTATATATATTTTTTTATGTTTTAATTTGGAATAGAATGTGTAGTGTTCCCAATGCATTTGTATGCATTGATATAAAATATTAGAAGGATTTTGAGCTTTATTCACTTTTTTAAACTCACTGCTATTATTTTGAACACAACTGTATATATATATATATATATACACTCACCTAAAGAATTATTAGGAACACCATACTAATACGGTGTTGGACCCCCTTTTGCCTTCAGAACTGCCTTAAGTCTATGTGGCATTGATTCAGCAAGGTGCTGATAGCATTCTTTAGAAATGTTGGCCCATATTGATAGGATAGCATCTTGCAGTTGATGGAGATTTGAGGGATGCACATCCAGGGCACTAAGCTCCCTTTCCACCACATCCCAAAGATGCTCTATTGGGTTGAGATCTGGTGACTGTGGGGGCCATTTTAGTACACTGAACTCATTGTCATGTTCAAGAAACCAATTTGAAATGATTCAAGCTTTGTGACATGGTGCATTATCCTGCTGGAAGTAGCCATCAGAGGATGGGTACATGGTGGTCATGAAGGGATGGACATGGTCAGAAACAATGCTCAGGTAGCTCGTGGCATTTAAACGATGGCCAATTGGCACAAAGGGGCCTAAAATGTCCCCAGAAAACATCCCCCACACCATTACACCACCACCACCAGCCTGCACAGTGGTAACAAGGCATGATGGATACATGTTCTCATTCTGTTTACGCCAAATTCAGACTCTACCATTTGAATGTCTCAACAGAAATCGAGACTCATGAGACCAGGCAACATTTTTCCAGTCTTCAACAGTCAAATTTTGGTGAGTTCGTGCAAATTGTAGCCTCTTTTTCCTATTTGTAGTGGAGATGAGTGGTACCCGGTGGGGTCTTCTGCTGTTGTAGCCCACCTTTCTTTCCCATTCTGACATTCAGTTTGGAGTTCAGGAGATTGTCTTGACCAGGACCACAACCCTACATGCATTGAAGCAACTGGCATGTGATTGGTTGACTAGTAACATAGTACATAAGGCCGAAAAAAGACATTTGTCCATCCAGTTCGGCCAGTCATCCTGCAAGTTGATCCAGAGGAAGGCAAAAAAAAACTGTGAGGTAGAAGCCAATTTTACTCACTTTAGGGGAATAAAAATTCCTTCCCGACTCCAATCAGGCAATCAGAATAACTCCCTGGATCAACGATCTCTCTCTAGTAGCTATAGCCTGTAATATTATTACGCTCCAGAAATACATCCAGGCCCCTCTTGAATTCCTTTATTGTACTCACCATCACCACCTCCTCAGGCAGAGAGTTCCATAGTCTCACTGCTCTTACCGTAAAGAATCCTCTTCTATGTTTGTGTACAAACCTTCTTTCCTCCAGACGCAGAGGATGTCCCCTCGTCACAGTTACCGTCCTGGGAATGAATAGATGATGGGAGAGATCTCTGTACTGACCCCTGATATATTTATACATATTAATCAGATCTCCTCTCAGTCGTCTTTTTCTAAAGTGAATAACCCTAATTTTGATAATCTTTCAGGGTACTGTAGTTGCCCCATTCCAGTTATTACTTTAGTTGCCCTCCTCTGGACCCTCTCCATCTCTGCTATGTCTGCTTTGTTCACTGGAGCCCAGAACTGTACACAGTACTCCATGTGTGGTCTGACTAATGATTTGTAAAGTGGTAGGACTATGTTCTCATCACGGGCATCTATGCCCCTTTTAATGCAACCCATTATCTTATTGGCCTTGGCAGCAGCTGCCTGACACTGTTTTTTGCAGCTTAGTTTGCTGTTTATTAAAATTCCTAGATCTTTTTCCATGTCAGTGTTACCGAGTGTTTTACCATTTAATAAGTACGGGTGACTTGCATTATTCCTTCCCATGTGCATAACTTTACATTTGTCAGTGTTAAACCTCATCTGCCACTTATCTGCCCAAGCCTCCAATCTATCCAGATTGCTCTGTAGTAGTATACTGTCCTCTTCAGTGTTAATTACTTTACACAGTTTAGTGTCATCTGCGAAAATTGATATTTTACTATGCAAGCCTTCTACAAGATCATTAATAAATATATTGAAGAGAATAGGGCCCAATACTGACCCCTGAGGTACTCCACTAGTGACAGTGACCCAATCTGAGTATTTACCATTAATAACCACCCTCTGCTTTCTATCATTGAGCCAGTTACTTACCCACTTACAGACGTTTTCTCCCAGTCCAAGCATTCTCATTTTATATACTAACCTTTTATGTGGTACAGTGTCAAATGCTTTGGAGAAGTCCAGATACACGACATCCATTGATTCGCCGCTGTCAAGTCTAGAACTTACCTCCTCATAGAAACTGATTAAATTTATTTGACACGAAGCCATGCTGATATGGCGTTATTTGCTTATTTCCGTTAAGATGCTCTAACATAGCATCTCTCAGAAAACCCTAAAACAGTTTACCCACAACAGATGTTAAACTTACCGGCCTATAGTTACCAGGCTCTGTTTTTGGACCCTTTTTGAATATTGGCACCACATTTGCCATGCGCCAATCCTGTGGGACACTCCCTGTCAATATAGAATCTGCAAATATCAGAAATAAGGGTCTGGCTATGACATTACTTAATTCCCTTAAGATACGGGGGTGTATGCCATCCGGTCCTGGCGATTTGTCTATTTTAATCTTTTTAAGTCGCTGTTGCACTTCTTCCTGGGTCAGACAGGACACTTTTAATGGGGAATTTATTTCAACATTCGGCATGTCATCTGACAGTTTATTTTCCTCAGTGAATACATTGGAGAAAAAAATATTTAACAGCTTTGCTTTCTCCTCGTCGCTCTCTGCGACTTCCCCCTCATTACTCTTTAACGGGCCAACACCTTCAGATTTATACTTTTTAACATTTATATAATTGAAGAACATTTTAGGGTTAGTTTTACTCTCTTTGGCAATTAATCTCTCAGTCTCTAGTTTGGCCGCTTTTTATTTGTTTCTTACATGTTCTATTTTTTTCCTTATAGTTTTTCAGTGCTTCCGTGCTACCTTCCTGTTTTAGTGTTTTATATGCTTTCTTTTTGTCATTTATTGCTTTCTTTACATTTCTGTTTATCCACATTGGTTTCTTTTTGTTCCTTAACCTTTTATTCCCATACGGTATGTACCTCTCACAATGAGATTTTAGGATGCTTTTAAAGATATCCCATTTTGTGGCTGTATTTTTATTTTTGAGGACTTTGTCCCAGTTAGTTTGGCCTGTGGCCTCTCTTAGTTGGCTAAATTTAGCTTTTTTGAAGTTTGGTATTTTTGTTCCTCCCTGTAGAAACGCTCTTTTGAATGATAATTGGAAGGTTATTACTTTGTGGTCACTATTTTCCAGGTGTCCCCCAACCTGCACGTCTGTTGTTCTGTCAGGCCTATTGGTTAATACTAAGTCCAGTATGGCCGTCCCTCTAGTCGGGTCCTGAACCAGTTGGGAGAGGTAATTGTCTTTGGTTATTGCCAAGAACCTGTTTCCTTAATGAGATATACAAGTTTCAGTTTCCCAGTCTATATCTGGGTAGTTGAAGTCCCCCATAATAACCACCTCATTATGATTTGCCGCCTCGTCTATCTCGTTTAGTAGTAGATTTTCTGTGGACTCTGGTATATTAGGTGGTTTATAGTAAACTCCTATTAGTAATTTATTATTGTTTTTAGCGCCGTGTATCTCTACCCACAGTGACTCCACATGTTCACGTCCCTCACTTATATCTTCCCGGAGTTTGGGCTTTAGACAGGACTTTAGGCAGACCCCTCCCCCTCTCCGGTTTTGACAATCCTTTCAAAACAGGCTGTAACCCTGTACATTAATTGCCCAGTCATAGCCATCATCCTGCCATGTCTCAGTTATTCCCACTATGTCATAGTCCTCCTCACACATCACTAATTCCAGTTCACCAGTTTTATTAGTCAGGCTTCTGGCATTAGTATACATACATTTGAGAGGTTTATGTATATTTTTTACTCTACACCTTTCCTTCTGAACTGTTCTAGTCCCTCCTTCCATTCCTCCCCCAGTCTCACTACCTTGCCCCTGGTCTCTATCTGCACTATCTTCCCATTGTATAACATAATTACCCTCCCCCAGTCCCTAGTTTAAACACTCCTCCAACCTTCTAGCCATCTTCTTCCCCAACACAGCTGCCCCTTCCCTATTGAGGTGCAGCCCGTCCCTACGATAGAGCCTGTAGCCGATAGAGAAGTCGGCCCAGTTCTCCAGGAACCCAAACCCCTCCTTCCTACACCAGTTCTTGAGCCACTTGTTAATTTCCCTAATCTCCCGCTGCCTCTCTTGTGTGGCCCGTGGTACAGGTAGTATTTCGGAAAATACTACCTTTGAGGTCCTTGCCCTCAGCTTTTGACCTAAATCCCTGAAATCATTTTTAAGGACTCTCCACCTACCCCTAACTTGGTTCCGATATGGACCATGACCGCTGGATCTTCTTCAGCCCCTCCCAGTAATCTGTCAACCCGATCCGCGATGTGTCGAACTCTAGCACCAGGAAGACAGCACATTGTTCGGCGATCACGGTCTTTGTGACAGATTTCCCTATCTGTTCCCCTAATAATTGAGTCTCCCACTACCAGCACCTGTCTGGCCTGCCCTGCTCTCCTGGTCCCCTGCTTACCGGAGCTGGCATTCCCCTGACTGGCAGAGGAAGTGTCTGGCTGCGGCAGTGCCATCCCTGGACTGACATCCCCCTCATTTGCCAAACGTGCAAACTTGTTGGGGTGTGTCAGATCAGGGCTAGCCTCCCTGGCACTCTTCCCTCTACCCCGCTTTCTAACTGTTACCCAGCTAGCTACCTCACTTTCCTCAGCCTCCTCTCTGTCACCCTCCCCCTCGTCTACCCCAAAGAGTGCTTGCTCGGTGAGAAGCAAACTCTTTTGCAAATTGTCAATGCCTCTCAGTGTTGCAACTTGCCCATTTAGAGACTCGATTAGCGATTCCAAACTGGTAATTTGCTCACATCTTGAACAAAGATATGCACCCTTGAACTCCTGTTCCAGGACTAGATAAACACATTAATGAGAAATAGAACAGGTGTTCCTAATAATTGTTTAGGTGAGTGTATATACAGCACTACTGTAATATCTGCATATGACACTGCAGGATAATGGGGGTTATAGTCACACTGACCTCATTTAATACAATGTCCTATACTATATCCTACCTCATAAAAGCCGTGTTTGCCTGCTCTGTGTCCGGACACCACCTGCACCGCCCATACCTGCGCGCCCGGCATATAGAGCTGTCCACCATCAGTCAGTGCCACTAGCCACCAGTCACAGTGCCAGCAGTCTCAGCCACCAGTCAGTGCGACCAGTCACAGTACCTGCAGACTTATGCAATGTTATAGAACACCGTAGAACACCGTAGTTGCCAGGGCCAGCAAGGACTTGTCAGTCGTAGCAAATAAAATAGAAAATTGCAGCACACGGCTCTTTATTTGCAATTTAAGGCATTTTATTCATATCACATTACATAGAATTCATGATCCAGTAATTTCTCAGAAGCGCAATTGATTCTAGGTATTAGATTATGTGACTGGAGTACCTGCAGTCTCATCCACAGCCACCAGTCAGTGCCTGTGCCATTTAATATAGACTGTTCCTACTAATGTTTATGCACTACTGTTCTAGCTCCCGTTATTGTAACAAGCTTAATGTCTAGTATTTATATATCTCCCCTGAGTCTTTAGTTGCCCTTCTCTGAACTCTCTCCAGTTCTGCTACAGTATGTCTGTCTTGTTCACAAGAGCCCAGAACTGTGCACAGTACTCCATGTGTGGTCCAGTGTTTATACATTTTTTGGGGGGAGGTAAAAGTGATGAAAAAAATTGCTAATCAGCAGTGTAGATTTTTTTTTTTCCATTGCGTCATTCACTGTATTGGATACACTTTTCAATATTTTAATAGTACAGGCATTTTCGTATATGGCGATGCCCATGATATTTATTTTTGCGTATTTATTTTTATTTTATTTTGGTAAATCGATGGTTAATCGCATTAAAAAACAGGTATTTCCTGGCTGCAGAGAGCCTATATTGTGGTGTAGAACACTATGCCTTGCAGTAATGCGCATAGGGTGTCTGCCGTGGTACAGAAACAATACTGTGAGTCAGTATGACACGCAGATAATAGACATCGCTCTTAGAATCACTGCACACTTCACTTATTTGGGCAGTTATGGGGCCAAAACTAATCAAATAACTCAAGTGTGAATTCAGCCTTTTAGGTCAATGCAAGTGTCCAGAAGAAGCACACTCCTTTTACACCATCGTCAGCTTATTCCACATAGTTTTCTACTGAACCTGTTATATTAAATAATTATACAAGTAAAGCCCCCTGACAGAGTGGAGAGGGTATCAGCAGTAAGTTTCTGTTGACGTCACTGATTATTTTGCCCTTCCTCTGATCCGTCAGAAGAATAACCCCCCCAAAAACAGATCCTGTCTGTTGAGCATCGGCATTCACTCGAACAGCATTTGGTCAGTAATCCATTAGTATTGCTAAAGCCCAAAAAAAAAAAACTGGTGTGGATCCAAAACAGAGATGACACGTGAATAGAATTTTTGCATGTCTTCTGTGTTTTGTACCCACTTCTGCTTTTGGCAACCAAATCATAAGCCAATTTTGCAAATTAGGGACCATGTCATACAGGCCTTGCAGCTGCTACATATACAGGATCCGTTGTGTGTCTCATTTTTTTCTTCCTTCTGACAGATCAGACGAAGGGTCAAATAAATGATGATGTCAACCAGGCCAAAAAGGCAAAATAGTGGCCCACTCATGGAGTGAAAGAGTTAGAACAGCATAAGAAGTCCACAGAGTGGCCCAATGACAGAGTGGTGAGGTAGCAGCAGCATGAGGAGACCACAGAGTGGCCCAGTGACATAGTGTTGAGGTGGCAGCAGCATGAGGAGACCACAGAGTAGTGATGTGGCAGCAGCATGAAGAGACACACAGGGTGGCTGAAAGAGTGAGGAGCTGGAAGCAGCATGAGCAGACCAAAGAGTGGCCCAGTGACAGAGTGGGGAGGTGGCAGCAGCATGAAGAGACCACAGAGTGGCCCAGTGACAGAGTGAGGAGGTGGCAGCAACACAAGGAGACCACAGAGTGGCCCAGTGACAGAGTGAGGAGGTGGCAGCAGCATGAGGAGACCACAGAATGGCCCAGTGACAGAGTGAGGAGGTGGCAGCAGCATGAGGAAACCACAAAAAACCCAGTGACATAATGTTGAGTTAGCAGCAGCATGAGGAGACCACAGAGTGGCCCAGTGACATATTGGAGAGGTGGCAGCAGCATGAGGAGACCACAGAGTGGCCCAGTGACAGAGTGAGGAGGTGGCAGCAGCATGAGAAGACCACAGAGTGGTCCAGTGACATAGTGTTGAGTTAGCAGGAGCATGAGGAGACCACAGAGTGGCGAGTGACATAGTAGTGAGGTGGCAGGAGCATGAGGAGACCACAGAGTAGCCCAGTGACATAGTGGTGAGGTTGCAGCATCATGAGGAGACCATAGAGTGGCCCAGAGATATAGTGTTTTCTAGCAGCCGCATGAGGAGACCACAGAGTGGCCCAGTGACATAGTGTTGAGGTGGCAGCAGCATGAGGAGACCACAGAGTAGTGATGTGGCAGCAGCATGAAGAGACACACAGGGTGGCTGACAGAGTGAGGAGCTGGCAGCAGCATGAGCAGACCAAAGAGTGGCCCAGTGACAGAGTGGGGAGGTGGCAGCAGCATGTAGAGACCACAGAGTGGCCCAGTGACAGAGTGAGGAGGTGGCAGCAACACAAGGAGACCACAGAGTGGCCCAGTGACAGAGTGAGGAGGTGGCGGCAGCAGCATGAGGAGACCACAGACTGGTCCAGTGACAGAGTGAGGAGGTGGCAGCAGCATGAGGAAACCACAAAAGACCCAGTGACATAATGTTGAGTTAGCAGCAGCATGAGGAGACCACAGAGTGGCCCAGTGACATATTGGAGAGGTGGCAGCAGCATGAGGAGACCTCAGAGTGGTCCAGTGACATAGTGTTGAGTTAGCAGGAGCATGAGGAGACCACAGAGTGGTGAGTGACATAGTAGTGAGGTGGCAGGAGCATGAGGAGACCACAGAGTAGCCCAGTGACATAGTGGTGAGGTTGCAGCATCATGGGGAGACCATAGAGTGGCCAGAGATATAGTGTTTTCTAGCAGCCACATGAGGGGATCACAGAGTGGCACAGTAACAGAGTGGGGAGGTGGGGGGCAATACCAGTACCAGCTGAAGATGTTGGCTGGCAGTAGAAGCACCTGGCATCAGGTGTGGCATCAGGCGGGTGGCAGCATCAGAATAGTAGCTGAAGAAGGTAGCCAAAAGAAACAGGCCTCTTTTGTCAAATTGTAGGTGTGGCACCATGGATGATCTAGTCTTATGCATCAGGCACTTGTGTTTGAAAAGCCTGGCTGATCCACGCCTAATTCATCTTCACAAAGGTCAATTTGTCCACATTTTGGGTGGACAGGCGAGTTCTCTTTGGGGTAACTATGGCCCCGCCACTCTAAACAACTGCTCTGATGCCACACTGCTGGCTGGGCAGGAAAGCTTGTCCAGGGCAAACTAGCCAAGTTGCGGCCACAAATCGAGTTTGGCTGCCCAGTAGTCCAGAGGTTCTTTGATGTGGGGTGGCATGGTGCACTTCAAGTGTGCCACAACCTGCTGGCTCAGGTTCTGCTCTATGTCTACCTGCGGCTGCTGGTGAGTAGTTTCTTCAGTAGGCAGGTGAATAAAACTGCTCAACAGCAACTCTAAACTTAAGTTGCTGATGGAGCTGGTATTGCCCCTGCCCCCCCCCCCCCACATCCCAGAAGCCATGGCAGTGGAATGTGAGCGCAGACGGCTATCCTCTGGGCAGACCTGCGTAAAGATGGGCTATGGCGCACATAGGGAGCGGCCAACTGACTACATGAGATATCTCGATAGTAGTTCAGTTTGTCATCCCCTCTCAGCGGGTGTAAAAAAGGACATCATTTCGGACCGGTAGCGAGGGTCTAACATGGTGGAGAGCCAGTAGTCACCCTCTGGCTAATGGTGACAATTCAGCTGTCACTACGCAAGCAAGTAAGCATGCATCGGGCCAGTGGCGCAAATGACTCGGAGGGACTCTATGCCTCCATCTCAACTGCATACTGCCACGGTGTGTCCGGGTCCCCTGCCTCGTCTTCCTCGTCCCCTGCCTGAGCAAACGGCAGGTGTCATGCATGAGCTGCTACTGCCTAACATCGAATTTACACAGGGGAGTACCTCTGTTCGCCTGTATCAGCAAGATATAGTTTATGGCCTTTCTCTATTCATATAATCGGTCCAACATATGGAGGGTCGAATTCCAATGGGTGAAAACGTTGCATATCAGCCTATGTTAGGGGATGCCGTTCTGCCACTGCAGCTCAAGGAGGGTGTGCTTTGCGGTGTATGAGTGGCTGAAGTGAGGGCCGAAGACTTCAGGAACCGCTTTACGACCAGATTGAACAGGTGCGCCATGCAGCGTTCATGGCTCAAGCTTCCTTGATTCAGCGCCAACACCATGTTCTTCCCGTTGTAGCTCACCATGGTTCCGATTTTGAGTTGTCGAGGAGAAAGCTGGATTTGATTTATTGATGAAGGACGCGGAGCAGTTCCTCCCCTGTGTGACTCTGTTTGACCAGGCAAACTAGGTACAGAACAGCAAGACACCACCATTCCCTGTACATGTGGTATGCTGGACGGGCACTGTGAATTGTCCCTGCAGTGGAGGCTGAGAACACGGTGGAGTATGAGGAGGCAGAGGTGGACATTGTCTCAGGACCACAAGAGAAAATAGTCGGCACTCACTCTTTTTGCACGTTGCACAGGATAGGAATAAATCCACGTATATTCAAGGAAGAGTCCCAGCAGTCGACTGCTGGGACTCTTCCTTGAATCGTCTCAGGACCAACGGCGTGAGAAGTGGAGGCGAAAGCTGCGTCACCTGGCCAAGTTGCTGGTGTGGCTGGGAAGGAAACACATTTACCCAGTAAGCCGTAAAGGACATATATTGTCCTTGACCGTAGTTACAGCTCCACATGTCTGTGCTGCCGTGCACTTTGGCAGACACAGACAGGCTCAAGGACTGGCCCACCTTCTGTTCTATATATGTGTGCAGGACTGGTACTGCCTTTTTAGCAAAGAAATGACGGCTTGGGACTCTCCACCTCGGCTCGGCACAAGCTATCAATTCTCTGAAAGGTGCAGAGTCCTCCACTTGGAAAGGGAGGGACTGGGAGAAAACATGGCCAGGAGGAAGTTCAGCTTCTGCGCCATTGGATGAGCGCACATATACAGTTGTCTCTTGGCAATCACTTCAGTGATCGATTGCTGACGGAGTAGGAGGGCGAGGAGCAGGAGCATCATGACCAGCAGATAATGGGAAGGACAGACAGCTCTCTTAAGCTGAGGTGGTGGAGCCTTGAGTGCCTGAAATCAGCTGCGTGCTACTGGGTGATGCAGCAGTTGCTGCTGCAGGCTGGACCACCACATCGGAGTCATGGTTCTCCTAGGTCACTTTATGGTGATGCTGCATATGTTGATGCAGGGCCATGGTGCCAACATTGGCACCCTAGCCACTCTTCACCTTCTGCCCACAGATTCTACATATGACCATGTTCACCTCCTCCGGCGGCTTAACACAAAACTGCCACACCGCAGAGTAGGTAATTTTATTCCTAACACTACGCACTGACTGACTGCTACCGCCACTGCCTCCGTGAACCCGTGCATCACTATTTACCGAGCAGGTAGGCTTCTGCAAAGCAGGTGGTCTACCACGGGCACGTTTGGTTCCCGACCTCCCACTGCTGCCACCCTGCTGAATACCAGCCATGCTAGCGACTTGCTTGCTCTGCCACTGCCTCACGTGCGAGCTGCCACCCTCTTCTCCCGATGATGATGAAGCTCCTTCGTCACCCGGCTCCCAAGGGCGATCAGCTACATCATCATCATAATCGAATATTGTCTGCACATCACTGATGTCCTCCTAAACCGTTGCTGGGTCAGGAGCCTGACCGCTCGCAATACCAGATCCCACGCCACTCTCCTCATAACTACTTGCCTGCCTACTGGAGGAAGCGGTGGATGTCTCCTGCACATCTTAGCTTGCCAGTAGCTGCTGACTGTCTTCTAATAGCTCGTCCTTACTGTATAGTGGAGCTAAGCCCACAACATACAATACTTCTCTGGCTGAGGGAACAGAAAAGGACAGAGGCAGGTTGAGGACAGGTGAGGGCACAGGGCCTGCTCCCAGGCCATGCCGACCAAGGGTTGTGTCTGACGAACCCACCGACTCTTGGGTGGGGGTGTCTGATGTCACTTGCTACGAATTCGAAGATCAAGTCAACCATTCAAGAACCGCTGGGTTGCTGGTCAAGACACAACCACTAGCTGACACTGGGAGCTCAGATCTCTCGAAGTGACCCCTGCTGCCACAGTCCCTTACTTTGCTGTGACCTCTGCCTGCGCCAGAAACATTTAGGCCTCTTCCACTTCCTATGCAGGGCCTGGCACTTCTCTGTCTTGACATACTGTTAGATCAAATAAATAAATAAAAAGGAAATTAAAACACCCCAAAAAAGTCTGTAATTTTCTCACTTCACCAGACAACAGGTAATAAACCCTTTTTTACCACTAATACACAACAAAAAGGGCTTTAGAACATATAACTGCACCGCTGAACAGCAAATACTTTTTTCTTTTTTCTCACACACTCCCCAAATGGCTTTTAACTGCACTGCTGAACGGCAAATAATATTTGTTTTTGCCACTGCCACTAATACATGCCAAAAAGGGCTTTAAAATATATATATATAACTGCACCGCTAAATGGAAAATAATATATTTTTTTGTGCCACTATTATACGCCAAACAGGGCTTTAGAACATATAACTGCACCGCTGAACGGCAAATACATTTTTCTTTTTTTCCACTTATACACTCCACAAAAGGCTTTAGAACAAATAACTGCACTGCTGAAAGGCAAATAGGCCCTTATTTTTTTTCCACTTATACACTCCACAAAAGGCTCTTGAACATATAACTGCACCACTAAACGGCAAATAGGCCATTCGATTTTTCCACTTATACACTCCACAAAAGGCTTTAGAACATATAACTGCACCGCTGAACAGCAAATACTTTTTTCTTTTTTCTTACACACTCCCCAAATGGCTTTAGAACATATAACTGCACGGCTGAACGGCAAATAATATTTGTTTTTGCCACTGCCACTAATACACGCCAAAAAGGGCTTTAGAACATATAACTGCACCGCTGAATGGCAAATACTTTTTTCTTTTTTTCCACTTATACACTCCACAAAAGGCTTTATAACATATATCTGCACTGCTGAACGGCAAATAGGCCCTTATTTTTTCCACTTATACACTCCACAAAAGGCTTTTGAACATATAACTGCACCACTAAACGGCAAATAGGCCATTAGATTTTTCCACTTATACACTCCACAAAAGGCTTTAGAACATATAACTGCACCGCTGAACGGCAAATAATATTTTTCTTTTGTAACTAATACATGCCATAAAGGGCTTTAGAACATATAACTGCACCACTAAATGGCAAATATATATATTTTTTGTGCCACTAATATACACCAAAAAGGTCTTAAGAACATATAACTGCACCGCTGAACAGCAAATGGGCCCTTATTTTTTTCACTTATACACGCCAAAAAGTGCTTTAGAACATATAACTGCACCGCTGAACTCAAATAGGCCCTTATTTTTTTTCACTTATACACACCAAAAAGGGCTTTAGAACATATAACTGCACCGCTGAACAGCAAATAGGCCCTTATTTTTTTCACTTATACACGCCAAAAAGGGCTTTACAACATATAACTGCACCGCTGAACGGCAAATATATTTTTATTTTGCCACTAGTACATGACAAGAAGGGCTTTAGAACATATAACTGTACATCTAAACGCTAAATTAATTCTACTAAAACATGTCAAAAAGAGCTTTAGAACACATAACTGCACAGCTGAACGGCAAATATATTTTTCTTTTTCCACTTATACACGCCAAAAAGGTCTTTAGAACATATAACTGCACTGCTGAACGGCAAAAATATATTTATTTTGCCACTACTACACGACAAAAAGGGCTGTAATTTTCGCCCTTTATCACACAACGGTTAATATGCCTTTTTTCCCACTAATACAAGCCACAAAATTCTTTAGAACATATAACTGCACCGTATAAGGGCAAATAAGATGTAGAAATATTTCCTTGTAATAAACCCTGTTAATGGCTGTATCAAACAGCACTTGCACCCTAATAACAGGAACGGTTTGCTCGAATTACAGAGCTCTATAATGGCAATTTGGATCTCCAGTCAGTGCAGCAAGGTGCAATAGGATTGTTCCTATTACCCAGGCTATAACCTCCCCTACTGAACTCTGTTCAACAGAAATTCTGTGGAATGATTTCTCCCTATCCTTTCCCTACACCTTGAATAATCGTTCCCTGAACTTGTAAATCGTTTTTTTTAGCAAAATGAAGTTTTTTCTAGCACTGTCCTAGCGTCTGCTGACGTCTCTCCCTGCACACTAGTACACTGGAAAATAGCAGAATCCAAGATGGCTGAGGCTATTTATAGGGCTGTGACATCACAGGCCTGGCTGGCTACTGATTGGCTGCATGCATGGCATTATGGGCGATCTTGTCTTCCCAGAGTTCCTTGCTCCATGTCCTCACACGTGCAGCAGCCATTTTAGGAAAAATTTAGATTTTTTACCACGAAGCATGAGAAAATTCGGATTTGGTGCGAATTGAATAAAATTTGAATTCCACTTCGACAACTTGATTTGCTCATCTCTAACTAATACACCCCAAAAAAAGCTGTAGAACTATTTAAATGCACCGCAGAATGGTTAATATGTACATATATTTCCTATAAATACACTCTGCAACACAGCACTTGCACCCCAATAACAAGCAAAGTTTGATGGAATAACAGAGGTATCATCTGGTGCAAACTGAAAAGCAGCAGTATAATGGCAATTTGAAACCCCAATTAGTGCAGCAAGGTGTAATAGAATTGCTCATATTACCCAAGCTCTACACTCTGGTATTGCACCCTGTTCTCCTTTTATAGTTTGTGTTCTGCCCAGCTGGGTTAGAAAATGATTCTAGTTCATTCTGCTAGAGTCTTGGTATTTCTCAAGTGGTTAGTGTGGTTATAGCACCATCTAGCGGTGTTAAGTTGTATTACTGCATTGTGGGTGGTGCACTGCATTGTGGAAGTGAAAAGCATCTTGGCAAAGAGAAGTCTCCAGTCTCCAGGACACATCAGCAGAGCTGTCTATTTGCATATCTCCTTCTTAAACTCCACCATCCTTGTATAAGCATATCTGGTGAGAGATCTAACTTTATTTCAGGTACATGATGTTATGCAGAGCTGTTCAGCTAGTTGTAATTGTTACTCAGGGAGTTGTTACTACTGTTAGCTAGACATGTAATCCTATGTATAGGCAGCCATTTTACCACGTGCTTTCAGTGTTAATGCAAATGTTGTAGTACATGCTATCTATACTTCATACTTACTTATACATGCTATTTGTATTCTTGTAGTTTACCAATAAACAAGTTAGACTTCAAAGAACAGTCCTCTTATTTGGAAGAAAGGAATGGTTTATGCTGAATGTCAGACTGCACACTGTGTGAACATGTATTAAAACAGAACAGTGTGGATGATGGCTCCCTATGCTTTCATAAATAGTAGATAGGCCAGCACTACTCACTGTTATTATAGTGATTCCAATACGTGGTGGTGCCTGTAGCGTTGAATCCTGGTCCTAGGATTCCTGTAGTAGCCAGAGAATGTATAGAATAAGCCACGGAACTCCAAAGGGATCCAATTGATTTCTTTATTACACCTTGTGCAGCAACGTTTCAACCTAATGGTCTTTATCAAGCTCCCAATACACAGATAACATAGTGAACATTAAATACAATCCCATGGCCTCGCATTGGTTACTGCTAAGCCCTACCCATTAACCCCCTCATTACTTCCTAAAACCATTCACATAATGCCATCTCCATTATCAATCCCTGATGACATACTTTTGTCTGCCACATCGCCATGCTGCAGGAGACTCCGTCCAGCCCTCTTCACTCAGGTGCATGCCGATGTACTCGCGCTGTTCCATGAGACCTCGGCGTCCCTAGGTCCAATCTGCGCATGCGCGACATCATCACTTCCGATTTTCCATGCGCACTTCCGCCAGGTTATGCCCTATTTTCAGACCACATGACCCTGTCATTCCAGTGACGCGGTGTCACATGATCATGTATCGATCTATCCGATCTCCTATCTTCATGTCACTAAGCGCTGTCGCTCAGTTATATTAGATATTAAGCATTTTGAGCCAACCTGCAAGTAAAGACTCTCGATTGGATGATATGGGCTGCCTGGTGCACACCATAGAAAAAGACTAACATTTATAAAACCATTTATCAAATCATTATAATACACAAATTCCTATAGTGAAGAAGCTGCAACCATAAGGTCCATCATTGCATCCTTTTTTAGGGATGCTTTCATCACAACTTGAGAAGCTACAGAGTGAATAGCATGGTGTTTATTCAAAGGCTGTTCATGCAGGTTTTCCATCATTCATCCAGTGGCTGGTATATAGGGCAAGCGTTCCAGGGGTAATGAGCCCTCAGTCCACTAGGCCATCCAGTCCCATACTGACATTCATTTTACATTCATTCTACAGGGAAGTTCAAATGGGAGTGTGTGGAGTTACTCTTCTTTAAGGAAGGTCTCCACTACTCTCTCATGACTTCCCAATATTTATGGTTAGTCCCACTATATTGTTTTTCAGCTCCAACACCATTTCCCTCTATTATCTTTTTAAATAGATTCTCAAGTTATATAGAATATCTATTTAATGTTCACTATGTTATCTGTGTATTGGGAGCTTGATAAAGACCATTAGGTTGAAACGTTGCTGCACAAGGTGTAATAAAGAAATCAATTGGATCCCTTTGGAGTGCCGTGGCTTATTCTATACATTCTCTGGCTACTACGGGAATCCTAGGACCAGGATTCAACTCTACAGGCACCACCACATATTGGAATCACTATAATAACAGTGAGTAGTGCTGGCCTATCTGCTATTTATGTTTATGGAGGTCTGAGGACATGCACACTCATCTAGCATAGCCTCTATTGTCTATGCTGGAAATCGTGGGAGGAGAAAAATGGATACACCTTAAAGCCTTCTTTGTACAAGTGAACAAATTTCGCACATCTTGAGTGGGAGTGAAGATGAGGGAGCATTCCTCAATAAACCCACAGTGGATTTGATTATACGAAAATGGGAAATAGAAAAGAAACAGCTTATTAATACCGAACTACACCTATCCACACTAAGGGAATATTACAAGGCTGAACGCATACCGAGAGGACTAAGGACGCAGTTGAGACCAATCCTGTTTCCTAATAATCCAGAGTTCCTGACTAAATTCGCCTTCCTAGCGGATAGATTTTCCATGGATATGATGCTATTAAATATTTACAACAAGATCTGTTAAATATACAAGCAAGAATAATAGAGTATTAAAGACAACTACAAGCTCTCCAAACTGAACAGGAACATCAAGTAGTAAAAGAACGGATGGAGCAGGATTTACGGAAAAAACGAGATAACATCGAGACAACAAAGAGACAAAAGTGGAGTAGGGACCAAGAAGACGACTACAGTAAAGGTAACATCTACAAAACAATAACAACAAATAGGAACAGGAACCCAAGGTCTCAAAGAAGATTCAAGACACAGACATCAAGAGCTAATCGTGTGAATTTAACAGACACAGAGTCTTCAGGTGAACAAAGTGAAGCTTTTTTAGGAGAAAGAGCAAGAGAAGCACACGGAGAGGGGGACGAAAATGCCAACACCGGGGACAAAGGAGAAGAAGCAGTGAGAGTCACACGATCAAAGAGGCCACTGATGGGAACCAGATATACCAGGAAATGAAAGAAGGACTAGACAACACCTTAGTGGTAAATATTGCCTCCTGTGAATTATCTAGAGATGAAGTATTGCTCCTGAATAGGGGACTTTCTTTCAGTCCAGAGGCTGAGATTGACTGGTTTCAGGTGGAGATGGACCTGCACAATTTCTTTAGGCGTATCAAACTGAAGGTACACTTCAGTGAAATGTTGCATACAGGAGATAAGGATGTACATAAGGAAGTTCTCTCGCTTAAAAGTGTAGGCCTTTTCCTCAAAAGTGACTTCCAACCACCAGTATATAACAAAGCTATTGAGACCTTTGTCTCCCTTGTCAGACTGGAGATTGAAAAACTTGAGATCAAAAATGGATCTGAATATCACCAATCTAACAAGGGGTGAGAAAGCGGCACTAAAGTCCTTGAAAAACAGGAGGGAAATTACTATCAAAAGAGCGGATAAGGGAGGAGCCACCGTGGTGATGGATACAGAGAAATATAAAATGGAGGTGATGAGACAAGTGAATGACAAGGAAGTATATAAACCTCTAAGTCAAGATCCAAAATGGACCATTATGCGCAAGATCAGGCTATTGGCGGATAATGCTTTCGCGAATGACCTGATTGATGCCAATTTACATACTTACCTTGTACCACAGAACCCGGTGACTCCTCTCTTATATACCCTCCCGAAGATACATAAAGGGTTGATAGACCCACCAGGACGCCCCATAGTGTCGGGCATGGGGTCAGTCTTCTCCAATGCAGCAACTTTTCTTGATAAAGTTTTAAGATCTTATGCAATGGAGGCCAGATCCTATGTGAGGGACACTACAGATTTTTTGTTAAAAATTGATGCACTGGAATTTCAAGAGGGAGATTTACTGGTTTCATTTGATGTAACCAGCCTCTATACCAGTATTGACCATGAACTGGGATTAGAGGCAGTTAAATGGGCCCTGGAGAGGTCGGACTTTGGGTCTGACACAAAATCATTTTTAATCTCCCTACTTGAAATTCTACTGTATCATAATTATTTTTTGTTTAAGGAAGTATTTTACGAGCAATGTCGGGGCACCGCGATGGGGTCCAACGTGGCCCCGACATATGCAAATATGTACATGTCAAACATGGAGGAGGTGTCTATATACCTATCCACCTTCTACAGTAATGTGAGGGGGTGGATGCGGTATATAGACGATATTTTCCTAATATGGAATGGCACGGAAGAAAAATTACATGAATTTCATGAATATATTAATCAGTTACATGATCAACTGAAATTTACAAAAGTGTACTCAGCGGAATCTTTACAATTCCTAGACACGTTGGTTTATGTGAGGGAAGGTAAACTGGAAACCGACCTCTTTATTAAACCAACGGACAGGAATAGCATGTTATGCTTTGATACTGCACATCCTAGGAGGTCAGTGGAATCTTGACCCTTTAGTCAATTTTTACAAGCAAGAAGAATAGTGTCAGAAGAGAATATGGTAGATGATAGATTGAAAAAAATGGGACAAATATTTAGGGATAGGAAATACCCCAAAAACTTGATAGATAGGCACTTGGAAAAAGCCAGGAATAGTGATCGACAGCAACTATTAACTACAACAACGAAGAGGGAGGAACAAAAAATAAGTAGGATCCCATTTGTATCAACCTATAGTAAAATGAGCAATCGTATCTCTGGCATATTGAGACATAACTGGCATATACTGACACATTCCTTTCCAAAGGTAATTGAATTCCAATCCCCCCCACTGATGTCATACAAGAGGCCCAGAAATCTTAAGGATAGCCTGACATCAGCGGATGTTAAAATTAAGAAAAAAGAGGCTGGTAGAAGGGGGTGTTACCCCTGCTTGGGCTGCTGCAATTGCAGCAGCCTAATCAAGGGTGACTCCTTCTGCCACCCTAGAACGGGGAAGAAATATGACATTAGAGGACACTATACGTGTAACACATATTTTGTTATTTACAGCTTACAGTGCCCATGTAGCCTTCTCTACATTGGAGAGACGACACAGCCCTGTAAAAACAGGATGCATCAGCATCGGTACACAATACGTAAGCTATTAGCCAAAAAAGAAAAAGAGAATCAGCAAAATCAGGAATGTGAAGATGAAGCTGAGTTACCAGTACCTGAACACTTTTGGAAACATAGACATAATGTCTCTCAATTGAGATATAAGATCATTGATAGTGTGTCACGGACGGTGTACAGGAAACAAGACAAAGCAACATGCATATATGACTCACTGGATCCAAAGCTAAGGAACCAAAAGGGAGACCCCTGCACAAGACCTAGCACTTTCCCTGGCTGCTCAGCCTATGCAAAGATCCCAAAGGTGGATGTTTGCATATCCACGTACCTCGACTATATAACCCCTGAACACCCTACAATAGTGAGGGGACACGACCACCGGCTCCCTACACCAGACACGAAGGGAGTCAGGGTCACCTGGGATCCAGCAAACAGAAAATAACAGATAAATGTACAGCACTTAACTTTGTAGCAGACTGGGAAACAGGATCAGCATGCACACACACTCCAGGAAGAAGTATAAGCCGCCCAGTAAAGCATTATGGGGAGGAATTTAAAGGGAAGCAATCAGTCCAACTACATGACAGCTGAGAGAGGCTAACGAGATGAGGAACTGAATACCACAACAAAGAAAACTCAAGGAGGAGGTTCTGAAAGGCCTCTGTCAGAGCTTCTCAGCTGTCTGGTTGTGACATAGTGTTCCAATTTTGAGGAGGGGTAGAGATAGGGAGAAGCTGTTAAAACAGAAAGAGCTAAGATGGATCTACGAGTTGGAGACAATGGAGCCGAAGGGCTTGAACAGGGAATTTAAGGTTGGTTCCCTTTTCTGAACTCTCGATCAGGATGTACGTCAATATGATTTAAACATTAGGCTAAGTAGCCGTGTTTTTTAATATGTTTATATATATATGCATAATGTTTAACCCTTAATTTGTTTGCATCTCCATTTTTATGATATTAGTTTATTCATTTTTCTTATTTTTGTCCCTAGATGGAACAAGCACGCTGTCACGAGGGTGTCAAGAGCCACGCCTGACTCCGTTGTACCCGGGGTCAGGAGGTCGCAGCGGTTGGCTGCACGCTCTATGTCAGATAGGGAAGTTTCCTTAGTGTAGCTTTCTGGGTTTGCTTTACAAACCCTTTTGGCTCACTCAGGGATCCGTAGCTCCTTCTCTCAGCTGTTCCTTGTCCAGCACTCCCAATCCTCCTTATATTCCCCTCTCACACTTCTCTGGTTGCCAGATATAGAGCTTCCTGCCTGGACATCTATTCTGACCCACTGGAGCTGTGTTGCTGCGTTCTCTGGTAGTTGATCCTAGAACGCTACCCTCCGGATCCCTGTTGGACCTTTGTGGACAGTTGTTGTCGTCCACCTGGGTGTTTGTGTTTGTCTGTGTTTGTCTGTCCTCTCCCTGGTGTTTCCCATCTTAGTGCAGTGGTGCGGACTAGCGATCCCACCGGCCCGTTCATTATCTAGGGCTCATTTCAGGGAAAGCCAGGGTTTAGGCACGTGATCGCCGCACGGGTGAGGAACCCGTCTAGGGACGACAGGGCAGGCAGGTACCAGCTGCAAGGTGAGTTAGGGGTCACCACCTTTCCCTCTCCCTTGTGCAGGGCCTTCCCTGTTTTCCTCCCTGTGTGTGTTGCCGGTCATTACATTATATCTGGCCCTTATTTTTGTGTAGGTAAAAAAAAAAAAAAAAAAAAAAAAAAATTTTTTTTTTACCTACTTAGAATCCAGTATGGATCCAATTGCTGCTCTGTCCGAACAATTTCATGGCCTGTCTTTGGAGGTGGCAGGATTGAAGGCGTCGGTCCTCCAGCAACAGCAGCAATTACAACAGACCGCAAGCCCAGCGGTTGCTACTGGTAACCAGGTTGTTGCGGAACCCAAGGTCCCTCTCCCTGACAGATTTTCTGGGGGAAGGGACAAGTTTTTGACGTTCCGTGAGGCCTGTAAACTATACTTTAAACTGCGTCCTTACTCCTCTGGTAATGAAGAACAGCGGGTGGGTGTTGTTATTTCCCTGCTGCAGGGGGACCCGCAGTCCTGGGCGTTCTCTTTACCTACTGATTCCCAGGCTCTTCGGTCAGTGGATGAGTTTTTCGGGGCCTTGGGTCTCATATATGACGACCCTGACCGAGTCGCACTGGCTGAATCAAAATTACGGAGACTCCTACAAGGAGAGCGGCCGGTAGAGGAGTATTGCTCTGACTTCCGTAGGTGGGCTACGGATACCCAATGGAACGACCCGGCTCTCAGGAGTCAGTTCTGCTCTGGGTTATCCGAAAGGGTTAAGGATGCACTTGCATTGTATGAGACCCCCTTTTCCCTTGATGCAGTTATGTCCCTTTCTATCCGTATAGATAGACGCCTTAGGGACAGGTTGAAAAAACCGGAGCCATTGATAACCCCTCCCAAGCAGCAGTTAGTCTGTACGGACATAGACGAGCCTATGCAGCTAGGAGGAACTACTCGTCAGGTCCGTCCTCCTGAGGTTCGCCGTAGGCGTGGGGGTTGTTTTTTTTGTGGGGAGAGGGGTCATTTCATTAACGTCTGTCCTTCTTTCCTCAGAAACAAAAAAACCGTCGGAAAACTACTAACCCCAGGCTGTGTGGAGGATGTCAGCCGGGGGGTATACGTTTCCTCCATACGTACATCGCAATTTTTGTTGCCAGCGGTTATTGTTTTTGGTGATAAGACAGAGACTGTTTCTTTCTTTCTAGACAGTGGAGCAGGGGTAAATTTGATAGATGCCCATTTTGCCCGCACTATGGGTTTGTCTCTCTGTACGTTACAGAGACCTATTCCCATATTTGCTATAGATTCTGCTCCTCTGTCTCAGAGAAACCTCACCCACATCGTTCATAATTTACACCTTCGGGTAGGGGACCACCATAACGAGATGCTTTCATGTTATGTTCTGGAGGGGCTTCCCACTCCGGTGGTGCTGGGCCTACCCTGGTTGGTAGCGCACAATCCAGTGGTGGATTGGCAGGCCAGGGAGATATTGGAGTGGAGTGAGCCGTGCAGAGAAAATTGCTTAAATAGCAATTGCTTAGTCGCCTCCATAACTACCCTACCTACATTTGTTTCGGACTTTGAGGACGTTTTTTCTGAAAAGGGTTGTCAGAAGTTACCACCTCATCGTCCTTATGATTGCCCGGTTAACCTCATTCCCGGCGCAAAATTACCCAAGACCAGGTTATATAATCTTTCAGGTCCAGAGAGACAAGCCATGAAGGATTATATCTCCGAGAGTTTGGCTAAGGGACACATCAGACCCTCTTCTTCACCCGTGGCTGCAGGGTTTTTCTTTGTTAAAAAGAAAGATGGGGGCCTGCGTCCTTGCCTAGATTTTCGTGAATTAAATCGGATAACCATCCGAGACCCATACCCTCTTCCTCTCATTCCTGACCTGTTTAACCAGATTGCGGGTGCTAGGTGGTTCTCCAAACTCGATCTTAGGGGGGCCTACAATCTGATTCGTATCAAGGAGGGGGATGAGTGGAAGACAGCTTTTAACACCCCTGAGGGGCATTATGAAAATCTAGTTATGCCTTTCGGCCTGACCAATGCTCCTGCCGTCTTTCAACATTTCGTTAATGACATTTTTAGTCATCTAATCGGCAGGTTTGTGGTAATATACCTAGATGATATCTTAATTTATTCGTCTGATCTGAAAACACATGAGGAGCATGTCAGACAAGTACTACAGGTCCTACGGACGAATGAATTATATGCTAAAATTGAAAAATGTGTTTTTGCCGTTCAGGAGATACAATTCCTAGGTTATTATTTATCTGCGTCAGGTTTCCGTATGGATCCTAGGAAGGTCCAGGCAATTTTGGATTGGGATCTTCCTGAGAACCTCAAAGCACTACAACGGTTCTTGGGCTTTGCGAATTTCTATAGGAAATTCATTAAAAATTATTCGGTGATCGTAAAACCCCTTACTGACATGACTAGGAAGGGGACTGATTTTTCTAAATGGTCTGACGCCGCTAAAGTTGCTTTTTCCTCTCTAAAAGAGAGGTTTACCTCAGCACCTGTACTAGTCCAACCTGATGTCTCTCAGCCTTTTATTGTTGAAGTCGATGCATCAGAGGTGGGAGTGGGGGCTGTGCTGTCTCAGGGTCCGTCTCCTGGCAAATGGCGTCCTTGTGCTTTCTTTTCTAAAAAACTATCTGCAGCGGAACAGAACTACGATATTGGCAATAGGGAACTGTTAGCTATTAAACTTGCGTTTGAGGAGTGGCGTCACTTTTTAGAGGGGGCAGTCCACCCCGTCACTGTGTTTACGGACCACAAAAATCTGCTGTACCTCGAATCAGCTAAGCGTCTCACCCCTAGACAGGCTAGGTGGTCGCTATTTTTTACCAGGTTTAACTTTGTGATTACCTATCGTCCTGGGGTAAAGAATACCAAGGCTGATGCACTATCTCGTTGTTTCCCTGGAGGGGGTAATGTGAGTGATCCGGTACCCATTCTACAAAGAGGAGTAGGTTGTCTCTGCGGTACACTCTGCCTTGGAGGGGAAGGTGTTAGAGGCCCAGGGGGACGCCCCGGTCTCTTGCCCTTCAGAGAAGTTGTTTGTACCGTTGAACCTACGTCTCGAATTATTAAAGGAACATCATAATTCGGCACTTGCTGGGCACCCGGGTAGTAAAGCAACCTTAGAGCTATTGTCTCGTCGTTTTTGGTGGCCAAGGTTGCGTCAGGATGTATTGGATTTTGTGTCTTCTTGTTCTACCTGTGCGCGCGCAAAAGTTTCACATACACGTCCTGCAGGGTCTCTATTACCACTCGTCATTCCCAATAGACCATGGACACATCTGTCTATGGATTTTATCACTGACTTACCTTTGTCTGCGGGTAAAACAGTGATTTTGGTAGTAGTGGACAGGTTTAGCAAAATGGCACACTTTATTGCGTTACCCGCACTACCTAATGCTAAAACTCTTGCTCAGGTATTCGTCAGTGAGATCGTGAAGCTTCACGGGGTCCCCTCCGATGTTGTTTCGGACCGGGGAACCCAGTTTATTTCTAAATTTTGGAAAGCTTTTTGTTCCCGTTTAGGGGTTCACTTGTCCTTTTCCTCAGCTTTCCATCCTCAGTCGAATGGACAGACTGAGCGTACCAACCAAAACCTGGAGACATATCTAAGATGTTTTGTGTCTGAAAACCAAGAGTTGTGGTCGTCATATTTACCGTTAGCTGAGTTTGCCATAAATAATCGCCGTCAGGAATCCACTGGCAAGTCACCTTTTCTTGGTGCATATGGTTTTCATCCCCAATTCTGTACTTTCAAAGAGGGGGGGTCTTCTGGGGTTCCCGAAGAGGAACGGTTTTCGTCATCTCTTTCATCAGTATGGCAGAAGGTGCAAGCTAACTTGAAAAATATGGGAGGTAAATACAAATGCATGGCTGATAAGAGACGGTCGCCAGGTCCGGACCTAGGAGTGAATGACTATGTGTGGCTGTCTACAAGGAATATCAAGTTGAAGGTTCCCTCTTGGAAACTGGGTCCTAGGTTTATTGGTCCTTACAAGATTGTAGCCATCATCAACCCCGTGGCTTTTCGCCTGGAGTTACCTCAGACTTTTAAAATCCATAATGTCTTTCATAAGTCGTTACTCAAAAAATATGTTCCACCTCTAGAACCGTCACCGCTGCCACCCCCTCCTGTTGTCGTGGATGGTAGTTTGGAATTTCAGATATCCAAAATTGTTAATTCTCGTCGGGTCCGCCGCTCTCTCCAATATCTGGTGCACTGGAGAGGTTACGGTCCCGAGGAAAGAATGTGGGTTCCTGCGTCTGAGGTAAACGCCGACAGGCTAGTCCGGATTTTTCATGCCTCTCATCCTGAGAGACCTGGTCCTGAGTGTCCGGAGGCCCCTCGTAGAGAGGGGGGTACTGTCACGAGGGTGTCAAGAGCCACGCCTGACTCCGTTGTACCCGGGGTCAGGAGGTCGCAGCGGTTGGCTGCACGCTCTATGTCAGATAGGGAAGTTTCCTTATTGTAGCTTTCTGGGTTTGCTTTACAAACCCTTTTGGCTCACTCAGGGATCCGTAGCTCCTTCTCTCAGCTGTTCCTTGTCCAGCACTCCCAATCCTCCTTATATTCCCCTCTCACACTTCTCTGGTTGCCAGATATAGAGCTTCCTGCCTGGACATCTATTCTGACCCACTGGAGCTGTGTTGCTGCGTTCTCTGAGTGTTGCCTTAGAACGCTACCCTCCGGATCCCTGTTGGACCTTTGTGGACAATTGTTGCCGTCCACCTGGGTGTTTGTGTTTGTCTGTGTTTGTCTGTCCTCTCCCTGGTGTTTCCCTCTTAGTGCAGTGGTGCGGACTAGCGATCCCACCGGCCCGTTCATTATCTAGGGCTCATTTCAGGGAAAGCCAGGGTTTAGGCACGTGATCGCCGCACGGGTGAGGAACCCGTCTAGGGACGACAGGGCAGGCAGGTACCAGCTGCAAGGTGAGTTAGGGGTCACCACCTTTCCCTCTCCCTTGTGCAGGGCCTTCCCTGTTTTCCTCCCTGTGTGTGTTGCCGGTCATTACACACGCATGCTGTGGGAGAACCGTCTTTTGGGCCTTCACGATGACTCTAAAAGAAAGACCTATAGTTGACGAGGGAGCAGGGGAGCCTGCTATGTAGATCTCTTGATGGAGATATGGGGCTGTTGAGGTCTGCACCAGACATATTGTAATTTATATATAGTTTATATAGTGTATAGAGACTGTAACCGGAAGGGTCCAGCTCCCGATATTCTATATAACTTGAGAATCTATTTAAAAAGATAATAGAGGGAAATGGTGTTGGAGCTGAAAAACGATATAGCGGGACTAACCATAAATATTGGGAAGTCGTGAGAGAGTGGTGGAGACCTTCCTTAAAGGAGAGTAACTCCACACACTCCCATTTGAACTTCCCTGTAGAATGAATGTCAGTATGGGACTGGATGGGCTAGTGGACTGAGGGCTCATTACTAGAGTTGAGCGAACACCTGGATGTTCGGGTTCGAGAAGTTCGGCCGAACATCCCGGAAATGTTCGGGTTCGGGATCCGAACCCGATCCGAACTTCGTCCCGAACCCGAACCCCATTGAAGTCAATGGGGACCCGAACTTTTCGGCACTAAAAAGGCTGTAAAACAGCCCAGGAAAGAGCTAGAGGGCTGCAAAAGGCAGCAACATGTAGGTAAATCCCCTGCAAACAAATGTGGATAGGGAAATGAATTAAAATAAAAATTAAATAAATAAAAATTAACCAAAATCAATTGGAGAGAGGTTCCATAGCAGAGAATCTGGCTTCCCGTCACCCACCACTGGAACAGTCCATTCTCAGATATTTAGGCCCCGGCACCCAGGCAGAGGAGAGAGGTCCCGTAACAGAGAATCTGTCTTCATGTCAGCAGAGAATTAGTCTGCATGTCATAGCAGAGAATGAGGCTTCACGTCAGCCACCACTGCAACAGTCCATTGGCATATATTTAGGCCCAGCACACACACAGGCAGAGGAGAGAGGTCCCGTAACAGACAATCTGGCTTCATGTCAGCAGAGAATCAGTCTTCATGTCATAGCAGAGAATCAGGCTTCACGTCAGCCACCACTGCAACAGTCCATTGGCATATATTTAGGCCCAGCACACACACAGGCAGAGGAGAGAGGTCCCGTAACAGAGAATCTGGCTTCATGTCAGCAGAGAATCAGTCTGCATGTCATAGCAGAGAATGAGGCTTCACGTCACCCACCACTGCAACAGTCCATTGGCATATATTTAGGCCTAGCACACAGGCAGAGCAGAGAGGTCCCGTAACAGACAATCTGGCTTCATGTCAGCAGAGAATCAGTCTGCATGTCATAGCAGAGAATGAGGCTTCACGTCAGCCACCACTGCAACAGTCCATTGGCATATATTTAGGCCTAGCACACAGGCAGAGCAGAGAGGTCCCGTAACAGACAATCTGGCTTCATGTCAGCAGAGAATCAGTCTGCATGTCATAGCAGAGAATCAGGCTTCACGTCAGCCACCACTGCAACAGTCCATTGTCATAAATTTAGGCCCAGCACCCAGGCAGAGGAGAGAGGTCCTGTAACAGACAATCTGGCTTCATGTCAGCAGAGAATTAGTCTGCATGTCATAGCAGAGAATCAGGCTTCATGTCAGCCACCACTGCAACAGTCCATTGGCATATATTTAGGCCCAGCACCCAGGCAGAGGAGGGAGGTCCCGTAACAGAGAATCTGTCTTCATGTCAGCAGAGAATCAGTCTGCATGTCATAGCAGAGAATGAGGCTTCACGTCACCCACCACTGCAACAGTCCATTGGCATATATTTAGGCCTAGCACACAGGCAGAGCAGAGAGGTCCCGTAACAGACAATCTGGCTTCATGTCAGCAGAGAATCAGTCTGCATGTCATAGCAGAGAATGAGGCTTCACGTCACCCACCACTGCAACAGTCCATTGGCATATATTTAGGCCTAGCACACAGGCAGAGCAGAGAGGTCCCGTAACAGACAATCTGGCTTCATGTCAGCAGAGAATCAGTCTGCATGTCATAGCAGAGAATCAGGCTTCACGTCAGCCACCACTGCAACAGTCCATTGTCATAAATTTAGGCCCAGCACCCAGGCAGAGGAGAGAGGTCCCGTAACAGACAATCTGGCTTCATGTCAGCAGAGAATTAGTCTGCATGTCATAGCAGAGAATGAGGCTTCACGTCACCCACCACTGCAACAGTCCATTGGCATTAATTTAGGCCTAGCACACAGGCAGAGCAGAGAGGTCCCGTAACAGACAATCTGGCTTCATGTCAGCAGAGAATCAGTCTGCATGTCATAGCAGAGAATCAGGCTTCACGTCAGCCACCACTGCAACAGTCCATTGGCATATATTTAGGCCCAGCACCCAGGCAGAGGAGAGAGGTCCCGTAACAGAGAATCTGTCTTCATGTCAGCAGAGAATCAGTCTGCATGTCATAGCAGAGAATGAGGCTTCACGTCACCCACCACTGCAACAGTCCATTGGCATATATTTAGGCCTAGCACACAGGCAGAGCAGAGAGGTCCCGTAACAGACAATCTGGCTTCATGTCAGCAGAGAATCAGTCTGCATGTCATAGCAGAGAATCAGGCTTCACGTTAGCCACCACTGCAACAGTCCATTGGCATATATTTAGGCCTAGCACACAGGCAGAGCAGAGAGGTCCCGTAACAGACAATCTGGCTTCATGTCAGCAGAGAATCAGTCTGCATGTCATAGCAGAGAATGAGGCTTCACGTCAGCCACCACTGCAACAGTCCATTGGCATATATTTAGGCCTAGCACACAGGCAGAGCAGAGAGGTCCCGTAACAGACAATCTGGCTTCATGTCAGCAGAGAATCAGTCTGCATGTCATAGCAGAGAATCAGGCTTCACGTCAGCCACCACTGCAACAGTCCATTGTCATAAATTTAGGCCCAGCACCCAGGCAGAGGAGAGAGGTCCCGTAACAGACAATCTGGCTTCATGTCAGCAGAGAATTAGTCTGCATGTCATAGCAGAGAATCAGGCTTCATGTCAGCCACCACTGCAACAGTCCATTGGCATATATTTAGGCCCAGCACCCAGGCAGAGGAGGGAGGTCCCGTAACAGAGAATCTGTCTTCATGTCAGCAGAGAATCAGTCTGCATGTCATAGCAGAGAATGAGGCTTCACGTCAGCCACCACTGCAACAGTCCATTGGCATATATTTAGGCCTAGCACACAGGCAGAGGAGAGGTTCATTCAACTTTGGGTAGCCTCGCAATATAATGGTAAAATGAAAATAAAAATAGGATTGAATGAGGAAGTGCCCTGGAGTCCAATAATATATGGTTATGGGGAGGTAGTTAATGTCTAATCTGGACAAGGGACGGACAGGTCCTGTGGGATCCATGCCTGGTTCATTTTTATGAACGTCAGCTTGTCCACATTGGCTGTAGACAGGCGGCTGCGTTTGTCTGTAATGACGCCCCCTGCCGTGCTGAATACACGTTCAGACAAAACGCTGGCTGCCGGGCAGGCCAGCACCTCCAAGGCATAAAAGGCTAGCTCTGGCCACGTGGACAATTTAGAGACCCAGAAGTTGAATGGGGCCGAACCATCAGTCAGTACGTGGAGGGGTGTGCACACGTACTGTTCCACCATGTTAGTGAAATGTTGCCTCCTGCTAACACGTTGCGTATCAGGTGGTGGTGCAGTTAGCTGTGGCGTGTTGACAAAAGTTTTCCACATCTCTGCCATGCTAACCCTGCCCTCAGAGGAGCTGGCCGTGACACAGCTGCCTTGGCGACCTCTTGCTCCTCCTCTGCCTTGGCCTTGGGCTTCCACTTGTTCCCCTGTGACATTTGGGAATGCTCTCAGTAGCGCGTCTACCAACGTGCGCTTGTACTCGCGCATCTTCCTATCACGCTCCAGTGCAGGAAGTAAGGTGGGCACATTGTCTTTGTAGCGTGGATCCAGCAGGGTGGCAACCCAGTAGTCCGCACAGGTTAAAATGTGGGCAACTCTGCTGTCGTTGCGCAGGCACTGCAGCATGTAGTCGCTCATGTGTGCCAGGCTGCCCAGGGGTAAGGACAAGCTGTCCTCTGTGGGAGGCGTATCGTCATCGTCCTGCCTTTCCCCCCAGCCACGCACCAGTGATGGACCCGAGCTGCGTTGGGTGCCACCCCGCTGTGACCATGCTTCATCCTCATCCTCCTCCACCTCCTCCTCATCCTCGTCCTCCTCGTCCTCCAGTAGTGGGCCCTGGCTGGCCACATTTGTACCTGGCCTCTGCTGTTGCCAAAAACCTCCCTCTGAGTCACTTCGAAGAGACTGGCCTGAAAGTGCTAAAAATGACCCCTCTTCCTCCTCCTCCTCCTCCTCCTCCTGGGCCACCTCCTCTTCCATCATCGCCCTAAGTGTTTTCTCAAGGAGACATAGAAGTGGTATTGTAACGCTGATAACGGTGTCATCGCCACTGGCCATGTTGGTGGAGTACTCGAAACAGCGCAACAGGGCACACAGGTCTCGCATGGAGGCCCAGTCATTGGTGGTGAAGTGGTGCTGTTCTGTAGTGCGACTGACCCGTGCGTGCTGCAGCTGAAACTCCACTATGGCCTGCTGCTGCTCGCACAGTCTGTCCAGCATGTGCAAGGTGGAGTTCCACCTGGTGGGCACGTCGCATATGAGGCGGTGAGCGGGAAGGCCGAAGTTACGCTGTAGCGCAGACAGGCGAGCAGCAGCAGGATGTGAACGCCGGAAGCGCGAACAGACGGCCCGCACTTTATGCAGCAGCTCTGACATGTCGGGGTAGTTGTGAATGAACTTCTGCACCACCAAATTCAGCACATGCGCCAAGCAAGGGATGTGCGTCAAATTGGCTAGTCCCAGAGCTGCAACGAGATTTCGCCCATTATCACACACCACCAGGCCGGGCTTGAGGCTCACCGGCAGCAACCACTCGTCGGTCTGTTGTTCTATACCCCGCCACAACTCCTGTGCGGTGTGGGGCCTGTCCCCCAAACATATGAGTTTCAGAATGGCCTGCTGACGTTTACCCCGGGCTGTGCTGAAGTTGGTGGTGAAGGTGTGTGGCTGACTGGATGAGCAGGTGGAAGAAGAGGAGGAGGAAGCCGAGAAGGAGGAGGTGGCAACAGGAGGCAAAGAATGTTGCCCTGCGATCCTTGGCGGCGGAAGGACGTGCGCCAAACAGCTCTCCGCCTGGGGCCCAGCTGCCACTACATTTACCCAGTGTGCAGTTAGGGAGATATAGCGTCCCTGGCCGTGCTTACTGGTCCACGTATCTGTGGTTAGGTGGACCTTGCTACAGATGGCGTTGCGCAGTGCACACTTGATTTTATCGGATACTTGGTTGTGCAGGGAAGGCACGGCTCTCTTGGAGAAGTAGTGCCGGCTGGGAACAACATACTGTGGGACAGCAAGCGACATGAGCTGTTTGAAGCTGTCTGTGTCCACCAGCCTAAATGACAGCATTTCATAGGCCAGTAGTTTAGAAATGCTGGCATTCAGGGCCAGGGATCGAGGGTGGCTAGGTGGGAATTTACGCTTTCTATCAAATGTTTGTGAGATGGAGAGCTGAACGCTGGCGTGTGACATGGTTGAGACGCTTGGTGACGGAGGTGGTGGTGGTGGTGTTGGTGGTACATCCCCTGTTTGCTGGGCGGCAGGTGCCAACGTTCCTCCAGAGGCGGAGGAAGAGGCCGAGGCGGCAGCAGCAGAATAGGCCGAGGCGGCAGCAGCAGAAGAGGTAGCAGGGGGAGCCTGAGTGACTTCCTTGGTTTTAAGGTGTTTACTCCACTGCAGTTCATGCTTTGCATGCAGGTGCCTGGTCATGCAGGTTGTGCTCAGGTTCAGAACGTTAATGCCTCGCTTCAGGCTCTGATGGCACAGCGTGCAAACCACTCGGGTCTTGTCGTCAGCACATTGTTTGAAGAAGTGCCATGCCAGGGAACTCCTTGAAGCTGCCTTTGGGGTGCTCGGTCCCAGATGGCGGCGGTCAGTAGCAGGCGGAGTCTCTTGGCGGCGGGTGTTCTGCTTTTGCCCACTGCTCCCTCTTTTGCTACGCTGTTGGCTCGGTCTCACCACTGCCTCTTCCTCCGAACTGTGAAAGTCAGTGGCACGACCTTCATTCCATGTGGGGTCTAGGACCTCATCGTCCCCTGCATCGTCTTCCACCCAGTCTTGATCCCTGACCTCCTGTTCAGTCTGCACACTGCAGAAAGACGCAGCAGTTGGCACCTGTGTTTCGTCATCATCAGAGACATGCTGAGGTGGTATTCCCATGTCCTCATCATCAGGAAACATAAGTGGTTGTGCGTCAGTGCATTCTATGTCTTTCACCGCTGGGGAAGGGCTAGGTGGATGCCCTTGGGAAACCCTGCCAGCGGAGTCTTCAAACAGCATAAGAGACTGCTGCATAACTTGAGGCTGAGACAGTTTCCCTGGTATGCATGGGGGTGATGTGACAGACTGATGGGGTTGGTTTTCAGGCGCCATCTGTGCGCTTTCTGCAGAAGACTGGGTGGGAGATAATGTGAACGTGCTGGATCCACTGTCGGCCACCCAATTGACTAATGCCTGTACCTGCTCAGGCCTTACCATCCTTAGAACGGCATTGGGCCCCACCATATATCGCTGTAAATTCTGGCGGCTACTGGGACCTGAGGTAGTTGGTACACTAGGACGTGTGGATGTGGCAGAACGGCCACGTCCTCTCCCAGCACCAGAGGGTCCACTAACACCACCACGACCATGTCCACGTCCGCGTCCCTTACTAGATGTTTTTCTCATTGTTATGGTTCACCACAACAACAAATATATTATTTGGCCCAATGTATTGTATTCAAATTCAGCGGGATATAAATTTGAGGCCTAGTATTTAGGCGCTGGGTGACCGGTATGGATTTAGTGACAGAATTAGACTTGGAAATGCACAGAAGCGTGTGTGTGAAGTTATTCTGAATGACCCTATGTGCACCTTCAATATGATATACCCTTTTAGGGATAGATTTCAAATAGCTCTGATATAGCAGAAACCGACTAAATTATGAAATTGCTAAATTGGGAATTGTATTTCAACCCAGAACAAAAAATGTGCTTTGACGGACACTAAATAACTTTCCCAGCCACAACAGGACAGCGGTAACGAGAGATTTAGCGGGATATAAATTTGAGGCCTAGTATTTAGGCGCTGGGTGACAGGTATGGGTTTAGTGACAGAATTAGACTTGGAAATGCACAGTAGCGGGTGTGTGAAGTTATTCTGAATGACCCTATGTGCACCTTGAATATTATATACCCTTTTAGGGATAGATTTCAAATAGCTCTGATATAGCAGAAACCACTAAATTATGAAATTGCTAAATTGGGAATTGTATTTCAACCCAGAACAAGAAATGTGCTTGAACGGACACTAAATAACTTCCCAGCCACAACAGGACAGCGTAACGAGAGATTTAGCGGGATATAAATTTGAGGCCTAGTATTTAGGCGCTGGGTGACAGGTATGGGTTTAGTGACAGAATTAGACTTGGAAATACACAGTAGCGGGTGTGTGTGAAGTTATTCTGAATGACCCAATGTGCACCTTGAATATTATATACCCTTTTAGGGATAGATTTCAAATAGCTCTGATATAGCAGAAACCACTAAATTATGAAATTGCTAAATTGGGAATTGTATTTCAACCCAGAACAAGAAATGTGCTTGACGGACACTAAATAACTTCCCAGCCACAACAGGACAGCGTAACGAGAGATTTAGCGGGATATAAATTTGAGGCCTAGTATTTAGGCGCTGGGTGACAGGTATGGGTTTAGTGACAGAATTAGACTTGGAAATACACAGTAGCGGGTGTGTGTGAAGTTATTCTGAATGACCCAATGTGCACCTTGAATATTATATACCCTTTTAGGGATAGATTTCAAATAGCTCTGATATAGCAGAAACCACTAAATTATGAAATTGCTAAATTGGGAATTGTATTTCAACCCAGAACAAGAAATGTGCTTGAACGGACACTAAATAACTCGCCCAGCTACAGCACTAAGGGACAGATTTAGCGGGATATAAATTTGAGGCCTAGTATTTAGGCGCTGGGTGACAGGTATGGGTTTAGTGCCAGAATTAGACTTGGAAATACACAGTAGCGGGTGTGTGTGAAGTTATTCTGAATGACCCAATGTGCACCTTGAATATTATATACCCTTTTAGGGATAGATTTCAAATAGCTCTGATATAGCAGAAACCACTAAATTATGAAATTGCTAAATTGGGAATTGTATTTCAACCCAGAACAAGAAATGTGCTTGAACGGACACTAAATAACTCGCCCAGCTACAGCACTAAGGACAGATTTAGCGGGATATAAATTTGAGGCCTAGTATTTAGGCGCTGGGTGACAGGTATGGGTTTAGTGACAGAATTAGACTTGGAAATACACAGTAGCGGGTGTGTGTGAAGTTATTCTGAATGACCCAATGTGCACCTTGAATATTATATACCCTTTTAGGGATAGATTTCAAATAGCTCTGATATAGCAGAAACCACTAAATTATGAAATTGCTAAATTGGGAATTGTATTTCAACCCAGAACAAGAAATGTGCTTGAACGGACACTAAATAACTCGCCCAGCTACAGCACTAAGGACAGATTTAGCGGGATATAAATTTGAGGCCTAGTATTTAGGCGCTGGGTGACAGGTATGGGTTTAGTGCCAGAATTAGACTTGGAAATACACAGTAGCGGGTGTGTGTGAAGTTATTCTGAATGACCCAATGTGCACCTTGAATATTATATACCCTTTTAGGGATAGATTTCAAATAGCTCTGATATAGCAGAAACCACTAAATTATGAAATTGCTAAATTGGGAATTGTATTTCAACCCAGAACAAGAAATGTGCTTGAACGGACACTAAATAACTCGCCCAGCTACAGCACTAGGGACAGATTTAGCTGGATATAAATTTGAGGCCTAGTATTTAGGCGCTGGGTGACAGGTATGGGTTTAGTGCCAGAATTAGACTTGGAAATACACAGTAGCGGGTGTGTGTGAAGTTATTCTGAATGACCCAATGTGCACCTTGAATATTATATACCCTTTTAGGGATAGATTTCAAATAGCTCTGATATAGCAGAAACCACTAAATTATGAAATTGCTAAATTGGGAATTGTATTTCAACCCAGAACAAGAAATGTGCTTGAACGGACACTAAATAACTCGCCCAGCTACAGCACTAAGGACAGATTTAGCGGGATATAAATTTGAGGCCTAGTATTTAGGCGCTGGGTGACCGGTATGGATTTAGTGACAGAATTAGACTGGGATATGGCCAAAAAATAAACAGACTATTGCTGGTTAAATGCACTTGGTGTGACAGCTTCACCCTGATGTAGGCTTTAGCCAAAAAACAACCACACCATTGAGGGTTAAATGCACTTGGTGACAGGCGCAGCTTGCCCCTGATTTAGTATATGGCCAAAAAATGAACAGACTATTGCTGGTTAAATGCACTTGGTGTGACAGCTTCACCCTGATGTAGGCTTTAGCCAAAAAACAACCACACCATTGAGGGTTAAATGCACTTGGTGACAGGCGCAGCTTGCCCCTGATTTTGTATATGGCCAAAAAATGAACAGACTATTGCTGGTTAAATGCACTTGGTGTGACAGCTTCACCCTGATGTAGGCTTTAGCCAAAAAACAACCACACCATTGAGGGTTAAATGCACTTGGTCGCAGCTTGTGCTGGCGCACCACAAGACACAAAATGGCCGCCGATCACCCCAGAAAAATGTGACTGACAAACGGTCTGGGCAGCCTAAAAACAGTGAGCAATTGAGGATCAGCAGCTCAATGATCCACAGCTGCAGATCGATCAGTTAATCAAGTCCTTTGGAGGAGTTAATCTGCCTAATCTCGCCCTACTGTCGCAGCCGCAACCTCTCCCTACGCTAATCAGAGCAGAGTGACGGGCGGCGCTATGTGACTCCAGCTTAAATAGAGGCTGGGTCACATGGTGCTCTGGCCAATCACAGCCATGCCAATAGTAGGCATGGCTGTGATGGCCTCTTGGGGCAAGTAGTATGACGCTTGTTGATTGGCTGCTTTGCAGCCTTTCAAAAAGCGCCAAGAAAGCGTCACAAAAGCGCGAAGAAAGCGACGAACACCGAACCCGAACCCGGACTTTTACGAAAATGTCCGGGTTCGGGTCCGTGTCACGGACACCCCAAAATTCGGTACGAACCCGAACTATACAGTTCGAGTTCGCTCATCCCTACTCATTACTAGAGTTGAGCGAACACCTGGATGTTCGGGTTCGAGAAGTTCGGCCGAACATCCCGGAAATGTTCGGGTTCGGGATCCGAACCCGATCCGAACTTCGTCCCGAACCCGAACCCCATTGAAGTCAATGGGGACCCGAACTTTTCGGCACTAAAAAGGCTGTAAAACAGCCCAGGAAAGAGCTAGAGGGCTGCAAAAGGCAGCAACATGTAGGTAAATCCCCTGCAAACAAATGTGGATAGGGAAATGAATTAAAATAAAAATTAAATAAATAAAAATTAACCAAAATCAATTGGAGAGAGGTTCCATAGCAGAGAATCTGGCTTCCCGTCACCCACCACTGGAACAGTCCATTCTCAGATATTTAGGCCCCGGCACCCAGGCAGAGGGAGAGGTCCCGTAAAAGAG